>NC_046364.1:32440899-32678595 GCF_011125445.2 Fundulus heteroclitus
AGTGTAATGTGGTGGTACAAAGAGGGGCTGCATACCAATGTATGCTAGGGGACAGATTTCTATTAGTAAAATAATTGTTATCCCAGCCTGCTATTTATTTCACTTCATAGTTCACAGTTTAGTTTCCCACTATTTTATGTTGTTCTACAATAGATTGAAATGTGTGGTTGTAATGTAAAAAAAAAAAGTTCAAGGAGTATAAATACTCTTTGCAAATTACTGTGGGGGAATCCTTAAACCCGTTTTGAACCTCTGCAACATAATCCTGCACATATTTGTCACTTGTGCGTTTACATGCAGACACACAGCCGTCGCGGTGTGTTCACGAACAACCCGTTATTTTACAACTCCCCTTGCATTTCCTCACGCATCCTCACCAGCCGGCTTGCAACGTGGCGCCTGAACTCCTCGAAGTAGTCCGAAAATCCCATTGGCGAACCGTAGGGCTCGTGTGATTGGACGATGCGGAGCCCTCTGTGAAACGCGCCTCGTGATTGGTTGTACGTAAAGCGGCAGGAACTCCCGGCTCCGTTGCATCCTTAACCACTAGAAAGAGGGTCAGGAGGACCGCTGAACTGTGCAAGCGAGGAACTGGGGGTGTTTTAGAAAAGCTGGTGTGTTTTTATTTTATTTTATTTTGTTTACAGGCTCGGTTTCCGACGAACGGCGAAGAAAGAGCTCCGCTTGTCGCGGTGCATGAAGTGGAAGGAGCTCCGCTGGTTGCCCAGGCCTGTTTGCGGTGGTGTGTGTCTGGAGAAGAAGGCTTCTGATCGGAGTCAGGCATCAGCCCCGGAGACTGATGGCTCGTTTTAGCTTTAGCTTTCACTTGGTGTGCGCCGTCCTCCTCGGCGCCTCGGTCGTGCGGTCCAAGCCCACGCTGAGGAAGGAGAGGGTTCTCCGGGACCCGGAGCTGAGTAGGCAAGCCCACGAAGACAACAAGAGCTACCAGTACGACCACGAGGCCTTCCTGGGCAAGGACGAGGCCAAGACGTTTGACCAGCTCACGCCCGAGGAGAGCAGGGACAGGCTGAGGTGAGGAGAAGTTCTGGTTTCCTGTCATTACGAACTCATGACGGTGGTGTGGTCATGAGTTAGTCGTCTAACTAGGTGCCAGCAGCAGGACAGCGTTGACTGCAGGCATCTCAGAAGAGCTGAGCAATTGTTGCAGTAAATGTGTTTTTCGAGATTGTGCTGACATTAACTTTTTTTTATTTATTTATTTTTTTGGGAGGGGGGGTGCTTTCAGCTCCCCTTTGGTGAAGAGTTGGCATTATGTGCCACATATGTATGTATGAGCTGGGAGGGGGAGGACCCCTGTGGAAGCATCTCAACGTGGCAACACATGTATCTAAGAATACACCACAGCCCACAGTGTATGTTTTTTTTTTTTTTCTACTAAAATTGGCTTTGCCCTGCTCCACCCACTGGAGTAGTTTCTCACTGGAAGGTGTGTCCCTTCTACTAAAATAGAGATGCACTAATTGCAGCTGATACTGATTTCTGTTTTATTTTTTTTTTCTTTAAGGACTAAACCTGCAGGTTCTATTCTTGAAGGCCTGTAACACAGAAACGCATCGATTTGAACACGTTGGTTTTATTCGTAGACCGAAGACGGTTGGCGTTCCGAGACGATTAAATGGGTAGTTTTTGTCGTGTTCAGCGAGTGACCTGCTGTTCACAGATCAGAGCCGTTAAAGGGGAAAACTGTCAGATTACAGCCCAGGGCTGGACGATAATTCAATAACAATACATATTGATCGATAGACGTATATCGATGATAGAAAATAAGGGTCAATAAAAAGTCCAATGGAATAAAAGTTTTCCTTCCTTTTGCATTCTAGCCATGAAGGTTAATATTACAGTCGTTACATCCACCCAACCAATCACAAACAGACCCAGGAGCTCTGTCACCAAGCTCCGCCCCCTTCAAAGAGTTCAGAGAGAAAATGTTTGTTTCTTTTTTTACAAACATGCTGTTTTGGTAAAAAGTTGGTTGGATAAAGGGTTGAGGATGAATTCAATGTTTGTGTGTTCTGAACTTAAAAACAGGTCACTAAGAAACAGCACAAAATAGCCAGGGCTGCACTTAAAATATATGATTTGAATTAGTTGATAATAATCGATATCGATTAATAGGATTTCTATTTCTGGGCGTTTTTTACATATCGCCAACCAGTCAGATCTCCATTTACTCCGTTTCTGTCTGCCTCCCCAGTAGGCCTGCCCGTTTCAGCATCTGCCTGAGTTTCACCACAGCAAATTGTCTCTCTCCTCGCCCTTCTCCAGCAAAATCGTGGACCGCATAGACGGAGACGCAGATGGGTACATCACGACCGACGAACTGAAGGCCTGGATAAAGCGAGTCCAGAAGCGCTACGTGTACGAGAACGTAGCGAAGGTGTGGGCCGACTACGACTTGAACAAGGACAACAAGATCTCGTGGGACGAGTACAAGCAGGCCACGTACGGATACTATCTCGGTACGCCTCCTCTGGATGTAGGCGTGCTGTTATTTATCTGAAGATGCGGCCATCAGGCTTTTGCTCGTGGATGCCAATTTTGATTGGTTCAGTTGGAAAATCGTCCGGAGCTGATTTACGTCTCAGTCTTTTTTTTTTTTTTTATGACACAACGTGAAGCAGCTGTTTCAGTGCCAGATAACAACCTTATTTTAATCTACGCTCCCAGCTAACCCAGAGGAGTTTGAGGATGCCACAGACCAGTTCAGCTTCAAGAAGATGCTCCCGCGAGACGAGAGGCGGTTTAAAGCGGCGGATCACAACGGCGACCTGGCGGCAGACCGGGAAGAGTTCACGGCCTTCCTCCACCCCGAGGAGTTCGAACACATGAAGGACATCGTGGTTCTGGTAAGCCCCCCGTAGACACATGATATACGAGCGTGATTAACTTGTAAGAGCACACCGCCCGTTTTCCTATGAGGATATTAAAGAGGTTGAACTGAAATCACTCTCATGATTGAAGAAAGAAGTGTAATTCCACAAAAAGTCATTTTGCACGATTCGTTATTTCAATTAGAAATGCCGATTTCATTTCAGGAACATAGCTGAGTGTAATCTGCCCGGTAAAATAACTTTACCGCCACCTCTCGGATGACTTCCTAATGAAACTTTAACCGCGTCTGGAAACGGTTGCGACCGCAGATACTTTTTTGGAACGGGCCCGACGGGAACGAACAGACGAGTCCCATTTAGGCCTCCGTCTTTAAATATAAATTTGGGTTTGTGGAACAGTGGCGTGGCAAACGTTAGCGGCGATGCGCTACGCCGCCGCGTTCATAAAACTTGTACCAGCCATTTGACAGAGTTAATAATTAACCTCATTTTTTTCTTCCCCTTCCCATGTCGCTGGATGTTAACCAAGCAGTCGGCTCAGGCTGTGGTGTTTTCACTGATCTTCGCTGTAGTAAACACGGTTGTCACAGATTGGAGCCGCTAAAACTGATACACCATGTACGCTGTTTTTTTTTTTTTTTTTTTTTTTTTTTCTCCCCCCACAAGTTATTCAGGTCTGTGCAAAAAGGAGACTTTGATGGCGCACGTCGTTACGAGGAGAGACGTAAGAAGGAGGCACGCTGTGGCTTAGGAAGAACATGGCTGTAGGGTAACGGGACAGAAAACTAATGGAGCTTGTTGTAGTGCAGGTCGAGGCAGGAGCATAAAGTCTTCCCGCTGAGTGCCAACTACACACCCACTCACTCACTCATCCACATAACGGAGCTCTCTGTTAAAACGTCCGGCTTCACATTTCTACCTGCTGGGATCTCATTCTTTCTGCCTCCTGTGTGCTCTCAGAGGCCAGAAATGTTCCCAGGAGAACATCCGCAGAACTCCTCGCTCCAGCTCCTTCTTTAGTTGCCATCCAAATCTGGAGCAAAGCCAGTGAATGTTAGAAATCTGACGAATTTGCTTTCATTTATTAAGAACAGCCCATCGTGCAGAGATAATCCAGATATTATCGAGCAGAGATACAGGCCCACTCGCTGCCCGTCACGTCAGCCGCTCCTCTGCCGTATCATTTTTACCGGGTCGTGTCGGGTAAAAATGATACGGATTTAGTGATTCTGGATCGAAGGGTCAAACTTTTGTTGGCTTGAAACGACCTCTAGCAGATGATTTCGTTGTCGTTGTATCAGACGATCATTCATTTATTTGTTTTTTTTGCCAATCATTCTGATGGTTTTGTGGTTGAAGCTGGTGATTTATTTGTCGCTGCTTCCCAAGAACACGTCGCTGCTCTCTCTAGATGTGTCGCATTCACAAAAAGATGAGTTTTTATTTAAAACATCGTATCCACCCAAAGTCAGAACGTGTATCCATGACAAACACCAGCAAGGCTGCGATTTAGGTTGACTAGGGACAGATTATTAACGCAAAAAGGTCCTTTTGTTTTTATAAACCTTTTATAAAGTGCTTGTGGTTATTTATTGAGTCTTAAGTTTAAGCCAGACTTAAAGCTGTGTCTACGGTTTTCAGGTGTTGTGCCTGTGAACAAACGTGGCTCCTCCAGATATTAGAATTTAAGCTGCTGTAACATTAGTTACACCTGGTTAGATGGGCATTTATTTATTATATGATTGTTATATAATAGATTTATTGATCACCTAGGAAGGGGAATATTATATTATGCTCAGATATGCAAAATATGCAGCTGAAGGGAGTTTGTGAGGACAAACCCCGACTCCGTGTGGCCATTTTTGACTAGTCTGGTTTAGAAAGAGATTATTTAGTTGGTTTAAAGTTAAACTGCTTTACGGTGGATGTGACCCACCACATATCGACCGTTCTATTCTGCGTATAAACGGCTCCAAACATTCGTCTGCAGTCATCTGGATTTCCCTGTTTATTGTCACAAACCCATGAAGCTTCAGAGATATGGTTAATCTTAGCTGTATGGACTTATTAAAGATAATCTGATAAGGCCGAAGCTTTAACTTCATTAAATCTGGAACGAAAGAGGGAATTAAGCATATGTTGTTAAACGCTAAGTTTGACTAACTACTGAAAAACGTTTTAATTAATTAAGAGGCTTCGGGTCTCATCAGCAGCTCTGTAGTCGGCGTGTCAGCTCGGCTATCAGTCGACCCTCTCAACATTTCTCCACTCGCACGGCCAGAGGCAACATGTGGCTGTTTTAACTACTCGCAGTGGAAGTCCCACTGAACCTGACCCCCCCGCGTCTCCTTTTTAATGACGCCGTTAACTCGTTCTGAATGCAGGAAACGCTGGAGGACATCGACCGGAACGGCGACGGACACGTGGACGAAGACGAGTACATCGGTGAGTGTTGAGATTTAAACTCTTATTAAGTCAAATTAATATTGAGGAATGGAGGCTTTGAGGAATGGACAGTGAGTGGTGTATGCTGTGAACCGGGAGAAAGTATTGAAATAAGAGGAAAACGAAGGCGAAGATGATGCCGTTTTACATATGGATCTAAAAGAGTTTCACGGTTCAACAAGATTTTTATTCATTTATTTATATATTTATTAATTTAAATTTGTCCATGATGCTCCTCCAAGTTATTAGGGATGGAGGTTTAGCTGATAAGGAGCCGGAAATCAATACTTTTCCGACAGCGTACAGCTACAAACCAGACACCTTTCTGTCCACATTCCTCCATTTAAATTTTTTTTTTTTTTACACACTATAAACCGAAAACTGTAAAGATTCGTTAAACCAAATGCTCTTTCAAAAAGAGTTTGACAAATGCATCAATTGTCGAAGTTTTAAATTACGTTGAAGCAGAAATTAAAATTTGAAACTAAAGTTTTGTGGTTGTTTTTGTTTCATTGTTACGACTTATCCAGTCCGGACCCGGAACACGTGCTCAACTGTAAATGAACTCACGACAGTTTTAAATATAAAAGCTTTTACTTTTTTAAATTTTTTATTTACACTCCTAACTTGAGCTTAATCGTGTTGTAATTTAAAAGAAATGGCTTAAGACAGATGGACATAAAAAAAAAAAAAGAAACCCTGTGAAATCTAACTGAAATGTTTGTGTCGGAAGCCGACATGTTTGCTCACGAGGACGGCGGTCCTGAACCGGACTGGGTCAGGACCGAAAGGGAACAGTTCTCCGACTTCCGAGACCTGAACAAAGACGGAAAGATGGACCAGGATGAAATCAGGCACTGGATCATGCCACAAGACTATGACCACGCCCAGGCCGAAGCCAGACATCTGGTGTACGAGTCTGACCAGGACAAGGTACGCCGCTTCAGCTGCTGCTATATAATATACTGTATTACATGAATGATTTATTTTCTGTTTTTTTTTTTTTGTCTAATCAGGATCAGAAACTGACCAAACAGGAGATTCTTGACAACTGGAACATGTTCGTAGGAAGTCAGGCCACCAACTACGGCGAGGACCTCACCAGGAACCACGACGAGCTCTGATCTCTTCAAACCCGCTTCCTAAAATCCAGAAACGCCAACATGTCCCCTCCTGTCCGTGGCTCAGTGGGACGGACGTTACAGTGACCCCTCTCAAACGGACACTTTAGATGCCAAATGACATGGATGGGACGGGGGTCCTGCTAAGATTTCTTGGACTGTGTTTCCCTCCTCTTTGTTTCTGCCATTCAGGGGTGAAACCAGAGGGCTTTGGCTCTTTTTGTATTTTTTATTTTTATTTTTTTTGATCGGTGCCTTCCAGCCATGGTGCGGCAGGCTGAGCTGCCTCTGAGATTTGTATAAATGTTCGTAGATCAAACCAATCCTAGTCGGTTATCTGAACAGTTCGTGATAGCAACGATAATGTGAAACCTCAACCTAGAGCATTTAATGCGACTTATTTTAGATATTTAACAGATAACGTTGATACTAAAAGTTGGGGAGGAATAGGGTATTTTTCTTTTTACTGAAAATGTTTGTATGCATTGTAATTATGGTTTTTACGAACTAGTAACGGGTTTTTGTTTAGTCGAATTTCTTTGAGTTTTGAATTCTATAGATGTTTCATGGCATGGATTTTGCACGCATTTGGTTTTAATGTAGCCTGTGAACATCTTTTTTTTTTTTTTTTTCTTCCTTCATATTTAGTTTTTATTGTATTTATTAGTATATGCAAAGATATGTTAGAGTTTTACTTTTCTATTGTTTTAGTTGTAAAATTTAAGATTACACTTGTTGATGTTACAGTTTTTTTTTTTTTGTTTGTTTTGTTTTTACAAGTAGTAAATAGAAATGGAAAAAAAATACTTTTGCTTTCAGGGAGATTGTGAAATAGATAGCATAAAAGCGAATTGGAGAAACATGCTTTAGGGTTGTTTACTGTGATCAAAATAATTGTTAAGATGTTAATGTTTTTAGCGTTTTCCAAGAAATGGGGGAACAATAAGTTATAAAACTTTTCACATCTTCAAATTCTGTCCAAATGCATTAAAAAAAAGCAATGTATGTTAATACATGTTTTTTTGTCCCTTTTTTTTCTTTTTCTTTTTTTGTCAAATCCCTCTTTTAGGTTTTTGTAATGTATTACATAGCTGTTGAGTCTATTATGTTTATTGATTTTTTTATTTTTATTTTTTTGTCAAATCCCTCTTTTAGGTTTTTGTAATGTATTACATAGCTGTTGAGTCTATTATGTTTATTGATTTTTTTTTTTTTTTTTAATTTTTTTTTTTAGTTGCAAAAAGGTGTTTACAGAGCTCAGTTTACTAATGCGTCAGCTCTCTCTCTCTCTCTATGAAGCAAACCAGTCTGCTTTCATTTCCTGATTCCACACTTTTGGATTTAGGACAGACATAGTTTGTCTTCTTTTAGGCTTTTCTTACAACATTATGGCGACAAACATGAGGTTCTTATTAGGAAGCCCCGGTTTTGTTATTAACCAATCACTAAAGTCGGCAACGTCCTGGCTTAGACAGCAGCCATCGTCAGATCATAGGTCTTCAATAAATATACAACAAACCCTAACATAGCTCACCACCGTCAGGGTGTGAATGACTGATTGTAGTGTAAAGTGCTTTTGGGTCGTTGAAATAATTAAAGTGCTGTACAGGTACAAGCCATTTACTATTACCCTATTACATTAGTTGTTGAGGCTCCTCTTTTTTTTGTTAATTTCAGTAACCCTGGTCATTAGGAGCTGTCCAGCATGTGACTTGGACGCGGTTAAGTTAGAGGAAACATTGATATCTGAGGTAAATGGATTAGTTTTCCTGTGATGGGAGTACCGTAGTATTGAGGAGAACATATGTTCAACGATTGGACAACAGCCAACAAGGCAAAATGAGGCTGTTCAATTACGCATCTAATCTTTTCCTTTCTTTATTTTTGCTTCTCGCAGCTTCTTCCTTAAATAACTGCAATCAATCCCTACACTTAAACTGTTGTTCACTCAGTTACAAAAGACTTTTCTTCAGGGGGAGGGGGAGGGGGTTGTAGGTTGTACTGTAACGTTTGCTAGCAGTTTCAGACACCTACTTAGTTGCTTTTTCGAACGTTAAAATCCTGCTTTCGGCCTCTGATTCATTGAACGTTAGAAACGAGCGACGCGCCGTTGACACGTCTCGAGACTAATTGCGGACCGCGCGCACTGCGGAGACGGAGTTGAGATGACTTGCTGTTGCTGCTGGCTGTTGCAGTAAAACTCTGGGATGTAACTGAGAAAGCGGCGCCGCCACCCAGCCTGTCCCCTCTGCTTGCTCATGTGGAACATACGGATATATATGTGTGCCAGTTAGCGAAACAAGTCAAGCGGGACCAATGCGATAAAGCTCATTAGGAACAAGGGACGGAGCGATGGATGTATGCGTCGGCCGTGTTATTGTGTTGGAACCCGAGACATTACTTGTAATCTCAGAGCAGAGGCCAAACTTCTCCCCCCCCAAAAAAAAGCTTATCTGTAATTTCACGTTTGAATGTTTTAACTGTTTATTTGACAAGGTTAGATGACTTTGCAGGAGGAGGACGACGATTTTTAAAAGAAATTTGCACCGAGGTGTTTCTGTTAGCATCACCGTCTAGTTTTTGGCTGCTCCGTTGGTTTGAATGTGGGGTCAGCCTAGTTTCACGCGTTTGACCAATCGGGAGGCCCGAAACTCCAAAGTTCTTTAACGCCCTTCTTCCGGACGGCATGTGAGGTTTGCCACGTGTCGTGTTTCATCTGTGTGTCGGAACCGATGCGTGAAAGAAGGTGGACGAGTATTAGCGGTGTGGAGAGATGTAAAACGGACCAAATGCGTTTGCTGGAAGCCGGGGCGGGAGGGGCGCGCAGGCTAGTTGCCTCGCGGCCATGTTTAACAGTCTGCCCCCTCCTGTTTACGCAAGAATACTAATCATTCACACTGGGTTGGGGATGGAGGGGGCGGGGGGGGGGGGGGGGGTTGGATTGTGTGCATAGTAATGCCTTCAGATGGGTCTCATATGAGTGTCTGCGTAGATCAGCCCCTCTCCTCTGATAATAATGAGCCCTCTGGGTGAAGGAACGGGCCGGGTACACTCGGGGAAGAGGGTCATAAAGTGCACCATTCAGCAACCTCAAAGATTCATTTTCGCTTAGGCTTGTCCACCAAACCCCGCTCCTCCTCATTTTCTACCTCCATTTGCTTATCACTAATTAACAGCAGCAAACTCTAAACTGCCACGACAATTAAACAGTCTGCATAAGAGACTGCGCAATCCATCCAATCTGCTGTCGGCTCCCCTCGTCCTCCTCTCCTCTCCGTCTCCTACGGTCATGATGGCCTATTTTTCATCGGAATCTATCTCCTCTCCCTCATGTTTGTCTATTTAACTCTTGTGTTTGGGCCTCTCTTGGATTTACGTTCCAGGGTGTCATTTGCAATGATCTTTGGGACGTATAAAGCCCACCCTTTACCGAGGCTTTCATAACAAGCTTTCTGCCAGTTGCATAACGGCATGGACGAGCAGCAAAAGTATAAAATACATTCTTTGTTCATTATTGTGCTGTTTTGACTTTGATGTTGTGTTTTGACATGACAGCTGAAGGCAGAGGCTGAGGCTTTTTCTTCTCCTTGGAGGACAAATTACAGATTTCCTGCTGAAATCTCAGGGGGGAAAAAGGGAAAATTATACTTTAATAAGACTTTTTTCCCCCTTCGGTTATATAACATTTAGAATTTTATTATGGCTGTTATGGTAGTCGGCGTGTCACATAAGGACACGTGGACAGAAAGAAAAAGGATAATGTTTTACGCTTACGTAAATTGGAGGAGTCTGCAGCTATGTCCCGAGGAGAAGAGGTTATTAAAAGCGGCGTTCATCCTATGGGA
Source organism: Fundulus heteroclitus (assembly GCF_011125445.2). NCBI lineage: Eukaryota > Metazoa > Chordata > Actinopteri > Cyprinodontiformes > Fundulidae > Fundulus > Fundulus heteroclitus. The sequence continues at coordinate 32,451,163 of NC_046364.1, forward strand.
CAGGGAATCCTTAAATTTTCCCAAGCAGATACGAGTAGATATGAAGGTGAAACCACATATTTACATACACCTGTCCAGGGTTTACCGTGTCTCTCTCCCAATGACCGCTGGAGATATGCACCAGCTGGCCCCCGACCATCCAGGGACGATTGAGGATAGACATATTTTCTGAATGCTCGACTAAGAATTATTATTATTAGTGATTTTTTAATTTAAATTCAGAGCTATATACATTTCTATAGCATTTAGAAACAATGGCTTTAAACTGTATGACTTGGGTTCAAGGTTTGCGGGAATCTAGTCCCACCCCTCCAGATAGAGAACTGGTGTGGCTCACACTTGGTTTTATTAGACCATAGGACATGTCTGTAAAATGTTTGTTTTTTCTTCCTAGTTGTAATGTGGCTTTTTATATTACTTTTGGAGTAATGGTTTCTTCCTTGTGGAGTGGTGTTTCTGCCAATTTTGATTCAGGAGCCGTTTACTGATTTTTTTTTTTTCAGGGGTTGTTTTTTTTTGTTGCTCTTACCAGCTTCAGCCAACATCTTTACGAGGTCTTTTGCTTTTGTTCTGGGGTTAATGTGTACATTTCATAGCTTATTCTCTGGGCAACATTATGTTTGATTCTCGTGCCATTTTTTTTACTTGCATATACATTCTTGCACAGAGAGTCATGGCACCTTCAAACACTTGGATCTTGGAACCGAAACATGGACCAGATGTATGTAGGACCACAAATCCCTTCCTGATATATTTCTTTTGCTTTTCCCATTAACGTCACACAAGGTGGCCATGTGTTTGAGGTGTTGCTGAAAAATAAATAAATACTATAAAATATCATTTAAAATAAAATACTTCCACAGATGTGCCTTCCTCATCAGAAGCTCGTCATTTTTGACGAGTTTAAGGGTATAGGGATTTTGGCGTAAATGTGCATAAAGTGATCTAAAGAAGTTATCTTTCCTATATTCTGTTAATAGCTGAATACAACTAGACTTACTAACTGATCCAAAACGGGAAAAAATAAAGTTTGCTTTAATGTCAGAGTGACAGACTGGGTCTTTTTATACACTTTTTATACAGTAATTCCTTTATGTTACACAGATAAAATGTGTCACAGGATTTCTAAAATAACCAGATTAGCTTTGCAGAGCAGTAACACGTATACAGTTTAACTTATAATAATGCGATTATTTAACATTTTCAAGCCATCTTGGTCTTTGCGGGCGATTGATTCGTTGATTTGCTTTGATAGCTTTATTTATTGAGCAGGTAGGAAAGAAAGATGTTCAATGGGAAAGCCGTAGTCACTCTGAACTATCATTTGGTTGATTAATGCGGACCTATATGTGAAAAATCCAGCTGGCCCCACAGCAATAAAAAGGCCACATTTGGTTAAAACGCGGCCCCTGATGATACACAGACCTCCCCCCCCCTGCGTTTATGCAAGGTGTGCGGTTGTATGTGCATGTCGTGAATGTAGGCTAATTCAGCGCCTTGCATGTTTCTACTCCTGCACAATGAAGCTTGAAGGAGGGCATCAATCTTTTATGTTATCCCCGGGAAAGTGGTCCCCCCCCCCCCCTCTCAACGTTCCCCAACGCAGGGCTTTACTCCTCCTAGTGGCGGATTACACAGCACAGGATTAAAATCTGGTTCCTTTGAGCAGCTGCACTTTGTGCTCATCTATCATCATGAGTTTTCATGCGCCATCAAAACGGCGTAGATAAGGAATCGTCCATTAATGGCTACACAATTAGAGCGGAGGCTTTAAAGAGCGGTAGGTTTCAATTTAGGAGCCATAAACCTAGTGAGTTGGGAACTAATTGTAAGTGCCTCTTGAGGAATGGACCGGGCCCTTTTCAGATGAGGTCAGAGCGACTCAAAATCAGTTTCAAACAGCTTTTACAAGGCTGCTTCAGTCATCCACTTCTGACAGGGGGGGGGCTGATGCATATTTCCTTTGATTTATTCTCAGAGAAACTTTTGTAGTCATAATTAAAGGGCAGGCCTCGTTCCTAACGTTGTGGAGTCTTCATCAGAGAAGGTGGAGGCGGGCCGGTCCCAGGGAGACTTCATATCTTTGGACAAAACGACTTTCTCGCTCTATTTGTCTCTGTTTGTCTCCCTGTTTCTCAGGTTCTTTCTCCCCGTGTTCCGGCGTGTGAAGGCCTTTGGGACGGAGGTGGAAAGTGAGGAGACGTGGCCGTTCCCGTCCCGCTGCTCTCCGGGGAGCCTGCGTTGGTTTGTGATCTCTATGATAGAGACAGAGCTAATCCTGTTAGGATTTGATATCTTCCTGCGGGGGGTGGGGGGGGGGGGGCAATGTTTGAGGAGGGAGCGGAGTGTTTTTCTTTATCTGCTGGCCCACATATTTCTTTTAGCTTAGAGTGTACATATGCCCACGTGTTTGTGTTCCTCTGCCTGCGTACCCTCGTGGGATCTCTCCGGCTGCTGCCTGCGTGTCCGACAGCCTCCTCTCAAGGTGTTTCCCCCCCCCCTCGCTGTCTTTCTCTATCTGCTCCATCTCTGCTCCCCTTGAGTGAGAAAGTTTCCCCTCAAGGCCCCATCTGAGCTCCAGGCCCCCCAAGGCCTCCACATTCCCAAAGCCCCCTGCACACAGGAGCCCCTCAGGCTCCCTGCTGGACCACAGGGAATACACCCCCCCCCCCCTTTCCCAAGAACCCCAAGGCCTCTCTGACTGCAAAGCAGCTCCGCACAAGAGTGCTATTGCCCGAGGGGCGGGTAAAAGCTGTCTGGGAATACAACTAACAACATGCTTCACTTAGCAGTGGAACAGCCCCTGACAGCGCCTCCTGGTGGTGCAGCTTTGTTTTGTTTTTTTACGCGCAGGCCTCCTTGTAATGCAGTGAAGTTTCCTCTCTGGGGCCTTGACCCTGTTATCAGTCCCCCGTGGCCAATAGAGGCCCGTGTGAGCTACATGTGCGCTGACCTTTCCAGCTCCCAGAGGTTGGAGAGCATCTTCTCGACCCAAAGAACGCCAACAGGAGACGGATGCTTGATGCACGATGCGCGCGGGGGCTTAACCGCAGCTCAAAGTGAAAATACTACATCCTTGATTTGACGCTTCACAGAGAAAACAACGGTCTGAACTTTGCCTCTTTTCTTTGTTTTTTTTTTTGCAAGAGGCAACGCTTTGACACGCTTGCTTTCAAGAGGCTTGGGTACGGAGGAGTCGGCGAAGCTAGCAGGCCTGCTGTCCTGCAGATGTCTTGGATTGTGCGTTACCAGGTGTACGTCACCTGAGATTACCCACGCCGACACCCCTTGAAGGCAAACAGCCAGCAGTACAGCTGAGGGGGGCATCTGGTGGCGTGTGTGCACGCAAGTTGGAGTGTGTTCATGCATCCAGATCGGAGCTAACGTTTCACAGGATGGGATAGAGTGGTGTGGCACGTTTGCTGTGTCGGAGGTTGTAGGAATCTACAACAGCATTTCAGTCAGAGATGCTCTCACTCGGGAGGAATGCAGGGAATCGGGTAGATCGGCGCAAGGGGTCGAGGTCGGTGTCTCTCTGAAAGTGTGCGATAATGACGGCGGTAATGACCGAGGATGTTTAAAGCGTCAGGCGTCTCGTCTGCCGTCTCCTGTTAGGAGTGAACTGGAGTGAGTCAAATGTTCAGCCCGGCCATCTCTGTGATCTCCCTCATGATTCACGGCGCCCCCGCGGTGCCCGGAACAAAGAGGAGCCCTTCCTAATCAAAGCGCACGGGTTTAAGGAACAGGAAAGAAAACCGAACATCACAGGGATAGTGCCTCGCAGGCATCATGCGGATCGCAAAACAACCTGAAAGTTGGCTAAGATGAGCCAACTGTGACCCTGGAGCAGGAGAAAGGCATTTTAATCTTTGTTAGCTCTGCTACTGTAAAGTTATTAGGAATGAACCCATGCAGGTGCAAGAATGGGAGCTAAAAATCTACTTCTGTTCACTGTTCAACACCGGGTGACTGAGAATGTGGGATCCCTGCGGAAAACTAGAGAGAAAATCTATGAAAAACTAGATGAACAAACTGCGTTAAGTCATCTTGGGTCTTTTGGTTATGACAGCAACTGCTGAAAGTAACAGTGGTGTACACTTAGGATTTATGGTATTAGGAAAAGATGCTCCTGCAATTATTTTTCTTGAATATTTCCATTAATATCGATTGCAATTCTCCATTGCTCTCTTTTTTTTCTGTCATCGGCTTGTTCCCAACACTTCCCAGGAGCCTATATTATTATTATCTCAGACGCTTATATCTGAATCAGGTGTAGGCATAGAGAGCAGTGAAAGTCCACCAAGCTGTTCAAATGATTGATTGGGGTGCAAAGACTGTATGCACTGCACTTGAAATACATTAATCTTCTAAAAGTTGCATTTGTAATTGGGAATTTGAATATGATGACAAAAAATTACGACAAATGCTTTTTCATATGGTGTGCAGCTTTAATCTGAACCTAATTTATTTGTGGTTTGGTGTGATTAAACTATTTACACATATTTCTGTAGCCTCTTTCAGACAACATGCTGGAGTTTTTGTTTGTCTCATGGCCAAGTTCACCAGACCTGACTATTTTTGGTTGGTAAGAAGTTGAAGTGCAAGATTTGTTTTATCTTCCTTGTTGATTTCAATTCCTTTTTTTATCTCTTTTTTTTAAATTTTGTGATGAAACTACGCTTCTAGGTTACAAATGCATACAATGAAGGATCAAAGACTTGAACCGCTGCATGTGCATGTTTACATTGTTTATTTTTGGTTAAGTGACAAAATTTGCCCAGAGAGCTGGATAGCAGCTCGTTCTGGCCACATTCAGTCATGTTTTATTAACATACCTGCAGTGGCGGAATCATCTCCTCTTTTGCACACAAGCTGACACACAACTCCATCCACATCATTTATGTTTGATGGTGCCCAGCACGTTCTGGATGGGCTCTCTTGATTCTCACTTTCACCGACTACCAAGTGTATTGTGGATTTTCAGAACCACCATGGCTGTAGGCAGAGCTTTACAATCTGAAGTCCGAGGTGGTGAGGAGCAAATCCCATCAGCTGGACTCAACAGGCTGACACTGCCACCATGTGGCTTAGATATGTAAATAAATTGTTTACGGGCATGCTGTAAGAACTTGAGTTTACAAGACTATGATAAAAAATTATTCTGTCTGCATATATATATAAATATGCAGACAGAATAACAATATATATTACTGTTAATTTTGATGACATCCTGTTTTTCAGAATATCTTAATGCTGACTTAAATGTTAAATTAATTGAAATTCAGTGTATTTATATAGCACCGGTTCTCAACACATGTCTTCTCAAGGCACTTTACCAAGTCTATTTAATTGAATCATAACCAAAGATTGGTTAAAATATTTTCCGTCCAAGGAAAACATTTTTTGAGTCATTGACTTGCTGCATTCACGCTTCCTGGGTGAGCCTGGAGCCACAGTACACAGTCGCCTTAATTGGTTGGGGGTTCCTCCCCTAAATACCGCGTCAATGCGGCATAGCTTGGACGCCATCAGTCTGTGGCAAAGTAACTTGAAGTCCAGTTTGATTGTCTGGTTCAGGAGTGGTTTGACACAAGGAATGTGGCAGTTGAACCCCAGGCCCTGGATCCGTCTGTGTGCAGTGACTCTTCAAGAACTGACCAAGGCTGAAGTCTACACCTTGTGAATCTTTTTTCCTACCACACTTTTGCCCTCCACTTAACTTTCCATGAATATACTTGGAAACAGCACTTTCCTAACAGCCTGCTTCTAGCAATGCCCTTTTGTCTTAGTCTCCTTGTGCAGCGGGTCAGTGAATGCCTGCCAGACAACTATCATGATCATGTAGGCCAGAACAATACATGGTCATATACAAATATAATAATTATAATAGTTCTTATGTCATATTCCGATTCCCTGAAAAACTATAAATGTTATCGTGCATTAGCCACAAGCCATACTCATCAAAATTATAATAAAATAAAACACCTTGCATCATTCCGTGTTTAACCAATATACACAAGTTTCACGTTTTAGGTTAAATTACTGAAATAAATGTACTTTTAAATTATATTTTAATGTATCGACATGGAGCCGTACTGATTGGGATGCTCATGCGATGCAGCAGGGGGCAGTCAGTGAAGTCCAGCAGGCAAACACGGAGGTGCGTTTTCCCACTGAGATTTACGGGGCTGCAGATGGTCCTGGTTACAAAGATGTGTGTCAGAGATTTAAGAGGGTCAGACCTGCATCTTGTCAGTTTCCCTGTGGGGCACCATTTTACCTCCTTTCACCACCATCGCACACTACCACCGCTCATAGGTGGTCTCCGTTAACCTGACACTGCCCACTCCTCTCTGCCGTTCACACGGCTACGCTTTTCCACACACAACTCTTGTGAATTTAGATTTAAGAAACAACACAGATAACATTTAATGAATGTCTACAGTGTTACAAAAAAAAAGGCACCACTTACAATATATACAAAGCACTTCGGTGAGTAATATCTACTTTAAGGCATATATAAACACGTTGACAAAAAAAAAAAAAAAAGGGTGAAAGAAAAGTCCCTTAATGCAAAGTCCATAACATTTTCAAAGTTAGATGGGTCAAATGACACGAATCAAACAGTGCAAATATATGAAAAATAGGATAGTGTGTTAAAGTGTTCCCCATAAACGGCAAAACAATTCTTGGCTCAGAACCCTGTGTGGTGCTCTATCCTCTCAACGTCTGAGGCTTTAACGTTATATAACCACAACGAGCGCCAGCGGAGGAGTCTCCTGATGGATTTAGTGAGTCTGCTCCTCTGGCGTCGTGCGAGTGATGCGGGCGTCAGCTGTGCTCACCGCTCCGCCAAGTCTGGCAGCAGGTCAACCCCCCCCCCCCCAAACCGCTGACCAGGCTCCGGGCGTGTTTCTCTGCGAAACTGGCACAACACGTCGTCACCTCCTTCTCTACGTTACTCCCCGGCCTCCCCGCTGCTCAGATGGCGGGCTGCAGCTTGGTCAGGTTCCTCTGGTGCATGCTGTGGTGGCGCACCAGCTCATCAGAGCGGGCAAACTTCTTCTGACAGCTGGGCCAGCGGCAAGTAAAAGGCTTCTCACCTGACAAAGAGGGGATAAATGAAGACGGAGAGAGGAAAAAAAAAAAGCAGAGGAGATATTGCTTTAGAATAACAGGCAGAGGATAAGCCCCGTGGGGGTTTGAATTTGTTAGCATATTGAGAACAATTGAGGGGAAGAAAATAAAAGGTATACGCACTTGTTTTACCTGTATGAGTCCGAGTGTGTGTCTTGAGGTGATCTGACCGTGAGAACTTTCTCTGACAGGTCTCACACTCAAAGGGCTTCACTCCTGCCGACGTGACGGTCACGGTCACGGTGACACGATGGTCGAGAGAGAAGGTGGGGAGTCAGAGTGTGAATGTACAATTAGATGGAGCAATCGCCGTCTACGGCTGGCCGTGGCGCAAGCGACGATACGAGACAGGCCACGATTTCACAACACATGTGTGCCTAAGACAACGTCCTTGAATTTTATTACTTTACAGGTATCACTAAAGGTTTTTTTTTTTTCTATGGAATTCAAAAAAGTCAGCGCTCAGTCAATCAGGGAAAAAACAACAACAATCTGCAGTGGTGGTTCTAGACCAAATTTAGCAGGGGGGCCAGGGTGGGGCCAGTGTTTTTTCACAGGGGCACAGAACTAAAGATTGGGGGGAAAAAAAGCCTAAATAGGTCAACATTTCATCGTTTAATATATTAAGTAAGCCAAAGAGCCACTTGTGGCTCTGGAACTGCAGGTTGCAGACCCCTGATCTTTTCTCAATACGGCAGGAGCTTAATGTGAAACAGCTACATTTTTTAATTATTGTTATTTTTTATATTTATTTTTAAATTATTTAGTTATTTTATTATTGGGCAAAACCATAAACGTAAAAATACAACTGATCCAAATGACCGGTCAGTCACGGTTTCTTTGTCAGCATTTATCATCCTAAGAAATTTATTATCATGTTTTTAGTACAGGGGCCATAACAGGGGCCAGGAACAGTTCTACAGGGGCCCTGGCCCCAGTTGGCCCCTGTCTAGAACCGCCCTACCTACAATCTGCCTACCTGACAATCTGCCTACCTACAATATTTTATGTAGATGATTATTAAAATTTGTTGAAGGTAAATTATAGAATGCCCTCGCCTATAGTATATTCAAATATGTTTATTACTTTACGATTAGAATATGAATAGCAACAATTCATGATGGAAGTCTGAAAAATGTTTTGAAAAACTGTGTTGATTAGCAACAAGGTTATAAAATGTAAAAAAAAAAATAAGAAGAAAGAAAAGACTGCAAGATTTTGTGACATCAAATGACAAAGCTGCACATTGCTGTAGATTTAATAGTTTAAAGGTGTGGAAAAGCCTCCAGGGCCACTGGCTTGTGTCAAATAGGAACTTGTTAGGTGTTTTAAATAGCAATTTTCTAAAGCATCAGGCTGATTGGAGGCAACACGAAGACACATTAAGTGAATATACCTGTGTGTCTGCGTTGGTGTCTCTTTAACTGGTCTGAGCGAGAAAACCGACGGCCACATTCTGTGAAATCACACTGGTAAGGCCTCTCTCCTGCAAAATATTACGCCGTTAGCATCGCTTCGTCTCAATGGATTTCAGGTCCGAACCAACGAAATGAATAAAACCACGAGTTTAAATGTTCCTGTGACTCTCACCTGTGTGTTTTCGGCCATGCATCTGCAGATGGGACAGCTTGAAGTATCTCTTGTTGCAGCCGGGATGAGCGCACATAAAAGGGCGCTTCTCACTGGCCTCTGTGGACTTTGCCATTGGAGGACCGATACTGGGTACCCGCCTAACATCCTTGAAAAGATAGAAAACCAGGGCAGGGAGGGTTTGTTCATTAATTTACTCATTCGCTGCATGTGTGTGTGTGTGTGTGTGTGTGTGTGTGTTTATGCATTGTTGTTAGCTGGCTAACCTGAAGGCCTTTGAAGACGCCGTGTGTGTGAATGTGGTACTGGGCGCTGACGAGCATGGGCGGGGCTGGGGCTGGAGGGTCGCTGTCGTAGCTGATCGCATGACTGCTGCCGATTGCAAATGAATAAAATGCAATTAAGTCAGCATGATCTCAGATTTTAGAGCATGCTAAAGCTGAAAAAAAATCTTTTTTTTCTTCAAACGGTAACATACTGTAACAAAAAAAATAATAATCTTACAGCTTTTAAATAGAATTCTGTTTCCTTTCATAATAACTGTAACAATTTGTCATATGTTATCATTTAAGAAAGAACCTTGTTAATCATGTGAATTATACTTGACTAAACCACATCTGACTCAGCAAAATGATACTGTCATGCTCTCATAAATATCACATATCATCAGCATAGAGATAGCTTTTAACGAGAAGATGGATGACGTTGAAGGACTAAACCCTGAAATATGCAATGGTAAAACCCTGATCACTATTCAAACACGCCGGAGAAGTACTCAACTAAATATTTGAAACTCATCTTCTTGCCCTGTTTTTTTTTTATATAATGGGCAACAGGCCAACAGCCATCTGGTTAAAATCCACCTCCTCCTCCTCCTCCTTGGTAGAGCCCCCACAGGTCAAACTAAAATAAAGACGCTAATCAAAAAAGATGACATAAAAATAAAAACAGGCTCGCCTCTTCATTGTCGATGCCAGGGTGTTCATCTGGTTCCATGTGACGCATTCCAGCTGCGATGCCATTTGGTACAGGTTGTCACTGAGAACGACATTAAAGGAACATGCTATCATAAGATGATATGCAGATGATTAGCTAAAGATCTTGTGCTTAAAGGAGCTTCTTCTGATGGTCCGCTCATCAACACTTCAGCCAGCGCACTCTTCGGTGCCCCCACTGTAAAACACGGGTCAGCATTGAGCCGACCTCTATCTTGGCAGATCCCACTGCCTCACACACACACACACACACACACACACACACACACACACACACACACACACACACACAGAGGCATGCGCGCTTTTAAAGAGGCGATTGCGCTCTCTGTGGGAGTGAAGGCCCTCGGTGCCTAGTACACCTTGGACCAGATCATGACATCACCCGTCCTCAGCATCATTAGTGGCGGGAAACAGTTTCGGGGGGGAATTCTGGACGGCATTCCTGGAGAAGTCCTTGAGGGAAGGATTGCGATGGCTCGCTAATCAGCACCGAGCTATGTTAAACTATGGAAAGGCTCGTTGATATCTGACATGTTAGCTCGCTGCGTGTATGCGTGTGTGCCTGCGTGCGCACGCTCGTGTGTTTGCTTGAGGGTTTCCAGTTCCTGCCATGAGCTCTAACAGCACTGCACTCTTCCTTCTGCTTATCTGTTGCTGTCCCAATATTTGGGTTTCTCATGTTCCTTTCCTCCAACAACATCTCCCGTCGGAATCTAAGGAATGTCCTCCTAATTTACTGCCTGAGATCCTTCACATCAAAATTAACACACGCCGAAGACAGATTTAATGAAATGAGCAGAATTCCCTGCCTGCCCACCCCCTGTGCAGTTCTCACTCTCACTGAACTCGTCTCTTGTACTTTCTTCCTCGTTTTTTTTCCTTGAGGATGGACTCATCAGCAGTAGATCACGGCGTGTTTGCTTTGGCCTGCCGAGCACCAGCGGACAGCACTTAACCTCAGAACAAATGAGGATTCGTGATACAGACACGGCAGAAGCCAATGAAGAGCTCCGCGTGGGACGGGAGAGTTCACGCTTTTTTAAAAAAAATGACCCAACAAGTGAGCGAGTGGTGTCAGTGGAAAGAATCTGATGTTAACGGATGAGTGAGGCGTAGAAAAACGTTGGTGCGAGAGGGGGAAATTGTGTCTAAGGGTGATTGAAGGCCGTGAGTGAAAAGTAGCCACATACGCAGAGGGAGATGATTGTACCTGTTGTAGTTTCTCAGCAGCAGAGCTTGGTTGCTTGGGCAGGACTCTGGAGGACTGTGACAGCCAAACATGGGATTTGGTGCGGGATACTGCTGATCAACTGGACAGACGACATGTGAAAAGTCAATTTAAAATTGCCCAGCACTTCAGGTCCTTTACAAAAGACAGGGTGTACCATTTTAACCCCCTTACCTTAAGGTGTAGGGTGTGTCATTTGTGTGTTTGAGGAAGAGGACTTCCTAACCATTAAAGACGTATATGTTTTGTGGGATTGCTTTGTGGGAACAGTCTTGTAAAGGGCTTTCAAATACACTTGCAAATATAAAGCTGCTGTCACATAATCAAATATGTGTGTATATGTGTGTTGCTGTATTGAAACATGTGTGTTACAACGTTCTAAATGTCATAATTAAGCTGTCATGTCCTTAAAGGTGTGTCTCACTTTTGAGGCACTCCCGATTTGAAGAGTTTCTGCCTACTGGGATAATGGTAATAAATATTAAAAGTAATTATTAATATTTGTCGCTGTGAAGTAGGGAGTAGAAAGGCAGCACAAGTTCCCACCCAAATGGAATTCAACATAGACTCGCAATAGAGTGACGGGGGTTCAAATATTGTCTGAATTAACTCTGTAAAGTATTATTAAATATCAGAGCGTAAATAGATTTCCACGTACTTTATGGTTACGGCCACTATAATGTGTAGTTTGATTTATAACAATTTGTTTTCTCGTCATTACTACTCAAAAAGTAGGAAAAAAGGAGTTGCTATTTACCAAATTTCAACTATTGACATAGTTAAACACAGTTATAGTCAGACTAATCATTTAAATACAATTTTTGTTTGGATATCATCATACCTTTCTAGAATAACAAGCAACATGTGGTGTATGTTTTTGTTAGAATATGCAGGACTGGAAGCCTAAAAACAGTTTAAATATAAAAAAGTTGATTCATATGGTGCCAACGTTTGTATAGCATTTCCTTTTTTTCCTCCTTGTTAGCAAGCCTGAAAAACAACAACAAATGATGACATCGGTTGACGAGACAGCTACAGATGTTAAGTCGTAGCTACATGTTTACATACAAAGAATTGACGAGCATCTGCTTCTCAACGACGTATTCCCATTCCTCCACTTTAAGCCGTACCTGAATTCAGTGCCAAGCGGAGGGAGAAGGGATAACCCTATGAAATGGGATTCAGCCGTAGCCTGCAGTTGCTGTTTCTTAGTAATTTAAAAAGGCAATGCACCCTTTTAATACTGTTCAAATGAGACATTGATATTTGCGTTTCAACAACGTTATTTATTGGGGTATTTCTGGTTGTCAAGTTATTACTTGAGCATTAGGAATGTGCATTGAATAATTGGTGCGTCATACAAAAAAAAAAAACACCTTTTAAGATCCAACCAAAACCAGATGAAAAACCACATCCTTCTTCCTTAGAGACCATTTGAAATCCCAGAAATGACTATGCCTGCACGCACTTTTAAAAATCTATTTGCAAAACAAATAGTAGTTAATTTAAAGGGCTTGCACAGCTCCTCTTTTTCAAGGAGTTCAATGAGAGACGGCGGTTGCGTTTTCAGGTTCATGTGGCGTACTACTGTTCCCCAGACAGTCTCTGACGTTCCGACGGAAACTCGGGAAAAGTTGCTCCCTTCAAGTTAGGATTCTCAAAGTCGTTAAGGCAAGACCGTGTTTACGCGCGCCAGGAATGGAGACACTTGAATGAAAGCGGGTATTAGTGATAGTGTTTGCGATACGAGAAATTATGGGTTACTTCCTATATAACCTTGATGAGACGCGAACGCTTTTTTTCCAGTCTGGTGAAGACACGTCGAGGCGGAGACACTTACCTATGCTGTTCAGCGGTGACAGCGTGTCCTCGTGCTTGAAGGACAGGCTGGGGAGCTGAGGAGTGTGGTGGGAGGGAGTGTGTCCATAACTCGGGTTGCTGTCGAAACCAACTGCTCCATAACCTGAGGAGGGAAACAAGAGGAGATAGCGATAGAAATAATTAAAAAAAAAGAGAGAGATGTTATTTTTTTTTTTCCCTGCTCAAGCCATTAGAGATCACCAGCTGACAAACGGCTGAAGACTCCTGTGTTTGGTCGGTTATCTGCGGCCTGCTGGTAGCAGCTCTTCGTCACTGGCGGGGTTACCGCAGAGAGGCCATCCATCACACAACCAAATCCTCTTTCCTTAGAAACATATTCGTCTTTTCCCCCCCTCCTCATCTATCTCTGGCCCTGTGGTTGCAAAATTTATGGCAGGTGGAAAAAGAAATTTTGGCGAAAGCACAGGAGACAGTCTGAGAATGAGCTACTGTTGTATAAGCTGCGTAGAGGGGGGAAATGAACGATATCAATCCAGACTCGTGAACAGTCGGTAACAATATTAAACAGAAGCAGTTTTGCAGCTAATTCAGGTGATTTTTCACCACATCACAAGTAGAGGCTTAATAATCTTGTTGTAGAAGCGCGTGGCGTGTACTTTTGATTTGCACACTAGAAGTGAGTCATGCCCGAGCTGGAAGTGAAGTATTTTTTTTTTTTTAGAAAAATTACTCATTAGGTCTTAAATCCCTTCAGCATCGTGGCTTTCTGTTTTACTGCTTCATGAGAAACCACTTTCCACCGAGCAAAGACGAAGCTGCAGTTCAGCGCGCGCAGCAGCAGAGACGGCCTAGGTCAAACCTCTGAAGCACTAAGAACCCAAAGAGTTTAATCTTAATGCAAAAAAAAATAAAGCAAGTTTATTATGTGCTATAGTATGAAAATGAGCAATGTGAATTTTTTTTTTTTTTTTTTCAAAACCAAGGTTATGAGAGGTCAGCACAAGTCAGGAGGTGTTTTATCCCTCCTGACATTTAACATCTAATTTAAAAATGTAAACCTTCTAAACTTATGCTGCATGTTTATACAACATGGTGGTTTGAGAGAGGAAACTTTGCATTTCTTCATATATTTTTGTTTTTGCATCCCCTACTTTATATATATATATATATATATATATATATATATATATATATATATATATATATATATATATATATATATATATATAATAGGAAAATCCAAGCTGCAAGGTATTGTACAATTGATGTTTAGATTTGAATTATTTTAGAACCTAATAAAAGCCATTTATGTGGCAAAACCCTGTAAATGACAGATATCCCACTGTATTGTCAACCATAACTTTCTGCCTCTTTATTCGATTATTGAGAGCTTTCCAGTGGTCACTTTTTGAGTCATCAAATAAAAATGACTCTTTAATAATGAAATCCTAATACCCTCCTTAAGATATGTTTCCCCAAAAAAGTGCAGAAGGTAGTACAGATCCTCTCCCTGTTGTCATGATGACCCAGAAACATCCGGCGGATGAAAGTCTCTAAACTGTTTTATCCTTCAGTTCAAAATACGATCGTTTTCTTTACCTGACTCTGTCAAAGGCGGAAGTGGGTCGGGTTCCTTACCCTGGTTCCGGGTCGGAGAGGAGCTGTCCACACAGCTGGGCAGGTAGGCCCCGGTAGAAAACATCCTTTGACTTGAGGCCGGCTCTCCAAAGCCGCCGACCCGGCAGGGGCCCGAGCCTGTGAACTGGCCGGAGATGTGCACGGTAAAGGCCCCCAGACCACAGTGAGGGTCCTCTGTTAGGTCGGAAGACCCCCAGCCGGGCTCCTGCTTTATGAGGGAGTGGTGGGAGTTCAGGGAGTTGTAGGAAGAGCCAGGGTGAAGGTCCAGCAGCTGGGTCCATTGGCCGCCGCCAACGGGTATCGCTCCAGCTCCTGGTAAGGACGGCACCGGGGGCGTTGGCGGTAAGAGGGTCAGATCGCAGACATCTGACCCCACTGACAGGCCCCCGCAGTTCAGTTCAGTCAGCATCGCCGAATGCAGTTTGAGACAGTCCAAACAGAAACGGATGATGCTCCAGGAGAGAAAAAATAAAGATGGCAAAGACTCGGGAAGGGGGATCCTGAGAGGTTATCAACAAGAGTACCTGAAAAAACAAGACTGCTGGCACCAAGACTTCTTCAGAAAGTTCTCACAATGCGCTTCCAAAGCCATTTGTTCTATCACTAACGACGAAGTAAAAATAAAACTAACCGATAACAAAAAAAAAACTAGATGACAAATCCGAAGCCTCTCGGATACCAGCAGAAGAATGAGGTGCTGGTCTGTAAGGTTAACAGTGTCTGCATGCCTGGCCTCTACATTGTCTGGCTTCCCTTATTCTCCTGAAGACTGAAATACTGATGAACTCAGTCGGGGGGGGGAGGAGCGAGGCGAGCGCGACTCCTCTGATCTGCCACAGCCGAGCAGAGGCTGGGGCAGATCCACATCTGAGTGGATCCTGACTAATGTCACATTTGCTTCAGAGGCTGTTGCTCTCCACGCTTTGGCCAAGCTGAGGGTTTGAATGGGGGAAGTGAGTTAATTAGATGTTTAATAAATCTGTGTTGGTGGTTTGCATGCAGTTCGTTGTGATTTACTGTAAAAGGAAATGAAAATGTTTAAAGAAAGATATGTTTTCAAATTATATTCCAGGGAAACCTGGAAGTTTGCTGTCTGGGCGCTTTTCAGTGCAGCCCTCGTTCTCCTCTGAGCATCAACAAAGATCATGTTCATTTTGAGGTGTTTTCCTACCTACTTCCGACATATAGTAGGAAGTAGGTAGGAAACAGCAAGATGGAAACATGAGAAAAGTTAGGAATCAGAAGATACAGACAAGATCAGTCCTGTTGAGGTGAGAGTTTGCTCTCTAATGCATCAATGTTGAAAAAAAAATGTTGTTTAATTTTTCATCTAAAGTAAAAGTGTGACATAAACTCTAAAGGTTACCGTGTTTTTGTGTGAATTTTCCCCCGTTGGACTCCTTTGCTAAAAGCATCTCAAATAAAGAGCATGGCCTTGGAGCCAAGCCACATCACACAAAAGGATAATTATTTATCAGTAGAGGATAGGGGGAGTTCAGTGTGGGTGTGTGTCAGACACAGAGGTTCCAGCGTTAACTCCAACTTCACTTCCAGTGGAGCTACGCAGGAATGCAGCAGCTTCAACAAGGCCTGTAAAAAGTAGCCAGCTGCTGTGGATCTTTTAACATTGGCATATTTGTCAAATCAACACATGCATTCCTCCCTTTCCGTAAAAGCAGAGAAAAATCAAGAAGTGTTACAAATCAATGTTGTTGTTATTGTTCCTGCTGTTTATTAATTAATTACAGACAAGAATTGTGCTTCAGTCATTATAACAAAGTGTTCGGTTAGCTTTTGGAACATTACCATTGTAAAAAAATAATTTATTTATATATATTGGATATATATACAGTATATACAAATACTGTATATATTCACATACTCATTTAAAACATAATAGTACTGGGATTTAATTTGGATTACAAAACAAAAAATAGAAGTTAGCATTTCATTACTTTCTTCAGCGCTGTTCAGAAACTTACCAGATTGTGTGAAACTGTAATATTACAGAATATGTTCCAAAATAAAAAGCATATCTGTTTGGTTAGAAAATGGCAACAAAATGCAGATTCATAAAATCTAAAATGGGGATTTCACATCGGACAATAAATAACAAACACTATAATTGAAATTGTGGACAGTTATTAATATAACATGAAGACATAAAAGGCTCGGAGATAAGAGACTGACATTCAGTCATTTGGTCCGTTACACGAAACAAGTCAGGAAGAAACTTTAAACACCAACAACCTCGTAACTTCTTTCTGCTTCAGTAAACTTGATTTGAAAAGGCTCAAGCGTTTATAGGAACTACTTAATCGATACAGACATTGCAAAAAAAAATAAAAAATAGGATGCACCATAATAACAATGATTTAATTAACTCCCTGGGGTCTTTTTCTCTGTGTGTGTGTTCTTGTGCTTGCTGCCCCCAGGAACTTTAGAGAATGGAAACTCACACAGGAAAGGTTGAGAAATGCGGCAGTTTCACATATACTAAGGTAAACATGTATAGTTATGGTCATAGAGATATAATTCAAAGCTAATGCGTAGATTTTGATTGTTTGTACATATTTTGTAACTAAGTCATCAAGGATGAGCGTTTTTTTCTGGGGTTGTAAATGCAATATTTAGCCTGGCTCCATCAAACCTAAAAAATAAACAGCCTTTTAACATATTATGAGCTAACATATTGCATTTATTCTGACTTCCGTAACTGGTTGCTGATTAGCTTTTACAAGTAGTCAAAGTAAATAGTAAAATATTACCATGTCACATGTGTGCCCCTTTTTCTCAACATAACTGTAGAAGGTTGGACAAAATAGTCCAAATCGTGTAAGTGCTTGAAAAAAAAAAAGATCAGATTCTAAAAACTGCTTAAATTGAATATTTTATTACAAGAAAGTAATAAAGGACTAACCAATGTGATCGTTTTAATAACGATCACATTATGCCCACAGAGCCCGGGGAGCAATCAGGGACTAAGGTCCTTGCTCAGGGACCCACAGTGGCAGTCTGCGGCGATCGAACCAGGTTCTAGCAATGAAAGCAAATGAAAGTAAAATCCTTCAGATTTTCAAAAAAAAATTGTATAGGTAACAAAAAGAGTGTTTTGCTTTATGTTTAAGTGAAGATAATAAAAATAATATTCTGCTGTTTAATAATATTTGCTATTTTATGCTGTTGTACTGTATCACCATCTAAGGTGTTTTTTAGAAGCGCTGATGAATGTGTCCAAGATGTTCTGAGCCCAGAAAATGATTTCTAAATGAAATGCGTTTGCCAGGTTAAGAAAGCTCCAGCTGGCTCGCAGGTGTAAGAATACTCTTCAGTGAGTGTGAGATCTGTTTCTAAACTGTCTTACCTGCCAACAGTACAGCCAAATATAAACCACACGTTCAAATGATGTCAACCAGAAGCACGCATTTTGTGTTTTTGTATCAGTAAGTTTTTATTTTAATAAAACATTCAGATTATCATGTGCATCCCAATTTAATACATAATACAATGTCAAATGTTTACTCGTAGTTACAGGGTGCTAAGATGCCTGGCCTGGTAATCGCTATATTCTTTTTAAGCTCAGTGTTCAGGCCTTTATTCCAGAGGACAAATGACTAAGTAGAAACCTCAGGGGGGGGGGGGGGGGGGGGGGTATAGATAGTTATCTACTAAAAGACCCATCAGATCTGAGACAGAAAACCAAGGAATGGTGTTGAAGGGTTGGGGGTTTGGGGGTGAACAGTATTAACCAGCGTCTGTCATCACCATCTGGAATATAGCTTAGGGTTCCAGTAAATATCACTAACCCCAGAGTGGACTTAAAAACAAGTGCTGGGTGTGTGGAGAGAGGGAAAAGACGGTGATGGGAAGAGAAGTCACTGCTGAAGTGATGAAATCAGCAGGCAAACTGCTGAGCAGGCTTCACAGAGCTGATTCTGTCATGATTGCAAAATCTCAATCATGTATTCTTCAGTATTTTTATTTTGTCATATGCCAAGTAATGCTTTTAATGTTATTATTGCAATTTCTGTCAAAATATTTTCACATGTCAACATGGTATCATTTTTTTGTGTAAAATTGTAGGAACTGTCTTAGTGTAGCTTTAGCATAAGGCATCCATCCCAATCGACACAACCAAACAAATGGCGTCGAAAACTTTACAGCAATTCCTCTGTGTGGTTTGGTGACCGCATCGAAGATTAATTGACCCTCACAATTTTCTTAGAAACAAACAAGTGCAAAGGCAAACCCTCATCCCCAGAGGAGATTGTTTTCACGAAGCGGGATTTGAAAATAGTTACGAAGAAAATGAATTTCTCCCAGAACAATTATGAAAAGGCCCTCTGCGGTCCACTCGTCACAAACAAACACAAAGCGTATATGGACTAAAGGTTGTGCCGAGGCTCAAAGCGTGTTGCCAAAGAAAATCGGAGATAAAAAAAAAGCAAGGAGCCTCTGAGCCAAGGTAAATGCAGGCCATGCCTTCAGCAGAGGAGTCTTTAGCGGGGATTCATCAAAGGTGACAGGGGCTGGGGGAGAAAACAAGCCTTTGACGAATGGCAGTCCCCAAATACACCCATTCTTCAGATCAATCTCTGGTTAACTCAGGGTTTAAAACAACATCTGAGTGGAGGAAAAGGGGAAACGGTCAACACTGCGTCTGACCCCTAAGAAATAGACATGCTTGGGCCTTCTGCTGCACAATGACTAAGGGGGAATTTGAGAAGGGCATGGCTCAGCCAGGAAGACGCATTATAAACTACGCAGAAACGGGACCTGACTGAGCCACAAGGAGGGAATTACTTATTTTTTCCATTTCAATAGACAGCTGTGTTCCTGCTACTGCGTCTGCAGATAGACAGGCTGTTTACTGCAGGTCTTTTTTTAACGTGTGCGGATGTAGGAAGACAGGATTTACTTGCGCTTTCAAAACATTTGTAAAAAGAACAAGAATGACCGCAAGGTTGTTGCGCAGGAGAGCGCTACAAATAGTGCAACAGGTGGTATTTGGATGTGCTGACAGAGGCATTAATAAAGGCCCAGTCATTCACTTCTCTCTGTGGGCATGGAAACATGGCGATAACAAAGCCGACAACATGGTGTTGTAATGCTTCATCATTTCCCTCTGTCCTGTCTTAGCCTCCGGCAAATGGATAAGACCTAAAAAAATAAAATAAAAGATAAATGTCGGGCAGAGCATCTCTATATTCCTTAAGATGCAGGCCTGTGTAAAGGTATTTCTCCTTTAAACATTTCAGATCTTCAAAGTAATTTGAATGGCAGACAAACACGATCAGAGGAAATACAAATACCAGTTGATTATTTCATGTACTAAAATAAAACACAGCAATCCAAACTAGCAATTGCCTTCTAAACCTAAGAACTGGCTGTTCCACCATCGAGCTGGACGTCACAGACTATTTGCTGTGTATTCTCTTCCAGGATGTTTTGGGAGGAGAGCAGAATGGATTGTTCCATCAGTCCGATATCATGGATGCCACTTTTACCCAGTCTCTTTCTTAGTGTTGGATCGTGAACTCGGACATCAGCCATGCCCATTGGGGTCCGCAGTGTTTCAGATGTTCTCGGTTATTTCGTCCCCTCCTGAATGGCGCTTTAATTCACACTTGGAAGAATTTTGATTCTTCAAAAAGAGTGGTTGATCACACATGATGCATTATTTACCAATGAGAGGATATTACTTCTTCACATAGAGCCAGGTTAGTTTTGTAGCTATTAAGGCTATTTCTGGCTTATGTTAAAATATGTTGTATTATCGGGAAAAAATGGTGGAAGGAAAAGCACACACAGAAAAAAAAACACAGATCTGCAAGGGTGCAAATTCTTTTTACAGCACTGTATGTTTCGCAGGCCTCTGCTCTGTGGGATCACAGAATGATGAAAGCCCCCTGAATACACATCATCAGCACCTTTGTCAAAACTCTAAAAATTGCACTTGGAGTTTCTATCATTTAAATCTAATCATTTAAAATCATCAAATGTGTTTTGGACGTCTCAGTAATTGAGTTCTGAGCCCTCTCCAAAGTGTGGCATGCCAGGCTGGATGGAAAAAAATATATACAGATAGCAAAGATATGATCTTATAACACAGGACACTTACTGACTTCTCAGCAGGATTCTTTAAAGTAAAATGGCAAGTAGAAAAAATATTAAATAAAACAACTGCATGTTAAAACCCAGTTACCACAAACAGTGAACAAAAAGGTTTCCGCCTGTCAAACTGTGCTGGTCATTCAGACTGGAGCCTCAAAAATGACCCACCAGTTCCCCTTGTTTCATAAGTTCTCTCCATTTCGTTGCTGCATGCTACAGATCCTCTGATCTGGATTTAATTTAAATAAAATATTTTCCAAAGAGCTAATCAAGTAGCTAAAACAGCCAAGTCTGTTGCTTTAAAAATCATTGCCAATATGTTTATGTTGTGAACTAATTCACAGTTCTTCTTTTTTTTTTTTTTTTTTCTGAGGAGTGATTAAGGACACCTTGTTGCTGTGATGACTCGGTTGCAATAATTTACCGTAACAGTGATGGCTATGTCCATTGCAACACTTCCTGTAGCCTCTGCTACATTGCAAGCATCACAAAGTGGCATGGGGTGTCCGTGGCCTAATGAAGGCATCACCAGGAGGGCATCACCAAGCAACATATCAGTTAAATCCCTGAAATGAGAGGTCTGCACAGGCCCTAAAGATCTTTCAAAATAAATGCATACCTACTGCCATCTGGTAAAATCCCCAAAAAAATATTCAGACAATTATCTTTAGACAAGATTCAGGTTATCTGTTATCAACCATCTATTATGCACGAATAAGACGTTTCATTATATAATCTTGACTTATATAAAACAATATATAAAATAAACATAGTACAGTGGACCTCTTTCATATAAAATATACCAACAAGTTTAGGGAAGCCTTTATTAATACGTATTTATTTGCAAATGTAAAATGGACCTAGAATGGGAAATTTTAGCTGTGCTCTCTACTAGACATAAAAATGCAGACTCTGTGACTCACTGCAATATTATTTCTGAGTAGACATTGCTATATGGGAACGTTTGAGCAGAAGCGTGTTTTTACATTGTTATTATCAACGGTCCGTGACACACGGTTGACATCAAACTTGCCGTGACAAAAAGCTGTTTTGGATGTTGCAAAAAACTCTGAATTCTTGGGAGCGGTTCGTTTACTACGCGTCACAAAAAGCTGAAACGCATTTGATTGGTGCTGAGTAACCTTTTTCTCGTCCCAGCAGGTGCCTGTTTGTCAGGATCAAGGCTGGCCCTTATCAGTTCTTTACAGTAAACCACAGCCTCTTCCTCCCAGTCACACCCTGACAGCTGTGGCTGGGGCGTAAACAGTCATCACAAGACTTTTCAAATACCTCTAGTGGTTAATATCTGTTGTCATACCCTTGAGCCTCATTCTGAGGCCAGGCGCGCAAAATGTACCAGTATGACTCTGAGGGATGTGTGCAGTGTTGGGAAAATAAAAAAATTATCACAATAAGCACAGAAATTGACCGTAACATCTGACTCTACATTTCAGGGAAATGGTGCTTTACTGACCCACATTCTCAGTCTCAGTCCTGTCTTGAGAAATTGCAAACACACATTTTGTGGATTACAAACTAGTTTGATGCAACACTCCTGTATGCTGAACGTATTTTTGTAGAGGGAAAAACAAATCTTGTGTTACATTTGAAGGGATGATTCAAATTTGTTGAAGTGAGGTTAGTTTTGAAGTCATTTCCCAAAAACATCGTAGCTGCTGGAAGGGCATTCTGATACAGGCTGTATGGCTCACTGCCCAGGGAGCCACTCTGTCCAGGAGCAGCAAAACAGGAGAAAAATATGTTATATATCAGTTGCACCCCAAAAAAGTTTTTTTTGTTGATCATTGACTAGTAACATCAATCAGAGTGGAGGGGCATAGACCCTGTGTTCTGCACAGTGTAGGCATTGCAAGACAATATGGCTGTAAAATACTAGCCTGGCATGCCAGGCTGACTTATGGCATGGGTATCCAATACACAGCTTGTCAGTCTGGGCAGGCCTAGACTACCTGGCCTAAACCTACCGAACCAATCACAGCGTGGGAGGAGGGAGCTTACGATGCGTCACTCTCATTCTGCATTCAGACCGAATTTGAGCGTCAAATTTGGACGCTTGTGAAGGTCGTTTTTGATGCTCTGGCAAAATGTGGACAGATTTGTCTTGTGCGCATTGGGAGGAGCTACCCTGTTATTTTCCTCAAATGCGGGGAAATATTTACTGTGGCAAAAGTTTTGAGATCCCCACTTCCTTGCTAATCCTTCTCCAGGCAAGGCCCTTGGCTCTCTCTGTAGTGATAGCTCGACTGATCATAGATAATAAGATGAGCACAAATAACGACAATCGACTTTTTGGCTTTTGATGGTCCTTCCATCCCATCGGAAAATGCGGCAGTATGTCACATAGCGGAGTCTCTCTGACTGGCTGACACTCCGCATCAAGCTGGAAAAGTTCAGATTTTGCATGTAAACCAGATGCCTCTGACACTCAAATTGTGTTCGGTCTGAACGCAACATTTGGGCCAGAATTACTCAAATGCTGCATCTGAAAATGTCTTTTTGGTAAGGACTCTTTAGCCAAAGCGGAAGTGCATCTGCAGTCGGCATGATAAGTGCTGTCTGAAAAGTGCAGTGAGTAGAGGACACGCTTGCCGTGACAAAAAATAAATATCATCCCAAAAATTAATGTGCATATAGAAGAAATTCTTCCTTATACGCCGCTGCTGGAGAAGGATGTAAGAAAAGGAGCATTTATGCATAGGAACCTTGTGAGATCCCTTACCTGTGCTAAGGAGCTATAAAGAATCCCACAAGTTTCCTTAAAAAAAGGTTTAAGAAAATCTAATCATTTCTCACATTCTTGAGTGTAGGGCGACGGAACGAGAACCACCACTTTGGTACTAGCAGTAGGGTTCTCAGTTGAAAAAGATTAGTTTTCCAGCTAACAGCTAGTGGCGGCACATCAGTGGGAAAGTGGAGATCTGCACCCTGAACAGGTCGCGGGTCCCTCACAGGGCTATACAGACACACAGGACAGAACACAATGCATGTGCATGTCCATGTTTTTGGAGCCTAGGAAAAAGCTGGAGTACTCGGAGAGAATCTATGGATGCACAGAGAAAAAGGTCTCAGCCAAGATTCATATTTCTTGATGAAAGGCAACAGTGGCAACAACTGCGCAACTGTGCTGCTCCATTAAAGATGAACGCCTAAACACTTGAATCAAATGGCTAAACTGGCTCACTAGCATCCAGTCAAGCTCTATTGAATTCATATTGACATCAGGTGTGTTGAAGTAGAGACGCATCTAAAAGCTGCAGGACACCGGCCCCCATTACTGCATTACTCATTATTTACTAAGTCTCTTTTTATATAGACGGGAAACCATTGTGAATTCAGTTCGCAAGAATGTGCTTTCTTTTTGAAACATGCACCAGACAGTGTACGGTAATATGTAATGTGTAGGACACCAAAGTCAGTAACTAACAACAGATAAATAGAACTAGGTAGAAGTTAAAACTGTCACACTATTTCAAATGGCCACCATTTATTTTTACAGTCTGTACTTATTCAACCAAAAAACATCAGGCGCCCTCATTTTGCAGTACAGTGGTACTCAAAGACTAAAAATTGGACACCCCTGTCCTAAAACGGATAACAAGTGCAAGTAAAATGCTTACTGATCCCACATTAAATAAAAAGCTTAACAGAAATGATGAAACTGGTGGTTATCACAATTTATGATGTAAAGAAAATTCCTGCATTTTTTTTCTTTTTGTCAATATCATTTAAACTTTTTATGCCTTCCCTCACTTCTGAGTGCTCTTAATGCAAACACTCTTTGCGTTATGGGAGGTAGGGCTGGAAAGTGGAACCAGCGTAGAAAAATTCAATGCAGACATGAACAGTGTATGTATTGAGCTTTTCAGGTTAATTTCAATTTAAGGTGGCCAAAACTAAAAAAAAAAATTAAAAAATGAAAAAAAAAATGCGATTGAGCAACTCCTTTTGGGAGTTTTCACAAAAACAAAGGTTTCAGAAAACCATTTTTTTGAAGAATCTTTGCTCATTGAACAACAGTCAAGTTCACATTAAATGTCAGAATACAGAAGATCAAATTTTTTATTTTAAGTGATTTTGGCTCCCTACTTTAGTGCCGAATAACAAGCTTTAAACTCAAATGCCCACTAAAGAATTATTGACCAGCCCAACTATACAGCCATAAGTGTTTGCATTCAGGTCGCCCTGGTTTGATGCTGCCCTGAGCAGTGAGCCATGACTCCCAGACTAATGACTCCCCCAGTGGGGGGGCATGGTGATGGGGTCAGGGGGCTGTTTAGAAAACTTAAAACAATAAACATGCTTTGATTTGGTCACTGTAGATTTAAGGGCAAGATAAAGCTCATCTTGCCGGTCTTGCTATGAATTTTTAATACCATACATTTGGATAATAGTCAGAAGGACAACTGAATAAAAAACATCTTCTGCGTTACAGAAGGAAATAGTTTATTAATTTCTCCAAGCCAGACGTCTGACCATAGCTCTGCTGTGTGATTGATCATGGGTGGGGGGGAGAAGGTTACCACAGGAACCAAAGCGCTATTAGGGTAGTCCATGGGCATTCAGTGAGATAAATGATGTGCCTACACATACACAAGCACACAGTGCTGCCAAGTTGGATACAGCATTTTAATTAATTATGACTGGAACAGGGCTTTGAATTATTAAAGTAGTATTAACTGGCAATATATTTGTCAGCAGGAGGAAGAAAAACTAAGCATACTAACAATAAACACTATGAGTTAGACACCTTTAAATAGAAAATAATTGTTACAAATCATCACAAGTTCCAAAAATCAGGGTGATGCAAACAAACTTTTAAAATATCTTTAGATAGCTTGATCCTTCAATTCAACGATGGGTTAATCATATTTGATTGCAAATAAATAAATAAATAAAAATGGACACGCACACAATTAAACTATTTCTCTGTAGCTGCTGATTATGAAGGTGGCCCCATGGGATTTGGGGAGATTTTTGGACACACCTCCACTGGCTTTATTTGTTTATTTGTTAATCAGAGTATATCTTGGGGGGTGGGTGCTGGGGCGTTAGCTTATAAGTAATTAACAAGTAATCTGCTCCACCTAGAGTAATGGGGAAGTTACTCATGCGTCGCACGCTGACAAGGTCACCGGCCGACAGATGAGCTAGAGCGAGGGGATTTTTCAGAGATTGTGAAGGCAGCCAGAACTGTGGGAACCAGACAATTAGTCGAAGGAAGGGTAGACATGGTCATGAGGACCATGAGACTAGTTTACATGAGTACTCACCACTTGGCCGACTGACAGGAAGAGAGCCCGGCACCTGGGTTCAAGCAGCTCCTAACACTCCGTCATTTATCTTTAAGGAGCCTGATCAGGCAGTTTGCCAGGAATTGAGGAAGAGCATGTGTGCTCATTCCCATCAAGCAGAGATGAAGTCAGTGAAGACAAACGGACCAAAAACACTGATGTCTGGAATGTTCACAGCAGAAAAAGGTTAGATAAGGAAAAACATAGATACTGAACAGTATAATGGCGCTTGTGTAAATGTATACTGAGCAGCAAATATATAACACTAGAGCTTCCATCTTTTAAATGAAGAGAAAATACTCAGTGTTCTGCAATAACAGTCAAAGCCAAGAAAACGGTTGTGTTGGGTCCTAGTTTAGAAACATCACGGTCTTCTGCTGAATTATTTTTAGAAAGATCTGTCAATATTTTAAAATCTCTATAAAACTAGAGCAGGGATGCTCCAACGTTTTTGTTTGTTTGTTTGTTTGTTTGTTTGTTTTTATAAAAATACTACCTCACCAAACTCTATATTTTCCAAAAAACTGCTATATTATTAATTTTCAAAATAGTGTCAAAATAGGAGTTGGTGAATATTTCCCAGTTCCAAGTTGAAGAAAATGAATAAATTAGGAATGTTCCTGAAAAATCAACCTGGACTTCAGAATCCAATAGGGCTCCTGTGGGTTTAAAACATATTGACGGCTGTGGAAATGAACTGCTTATTTGCATTTCTGGCATTACATCTTTCCCACACAAATACACACACGATACAACCTCTATCTGTGAACATTTTCTTACTTAAATGTTTGAATACATGCACAATGCAGAGACATACAGTGCTGTGAAAAAGCATTTGCTCCCTTATTGGTTTTTGTTTCCTTTTTTTGACAGTTATATGTTTCAGACTATCAAGATGTTAGCAGTAGATAAGGATAACATTTTGCATTAAATTTAACCTAGTTCAAAATGCTTCTCTGTAAATAAGCTTTTTTAACAAGAATAAATCAAATCATGTATCAGAGCTCTGATTACCCCGTATGTTCCTAACAGAGCACTTCGCTCTCAGACCGCAGGTCTGCTGGTGGTTCCTAGAGTCTCTAAAAGTAGAATGGGAGGCAGATCCTTTAGCTATCAGGCTCCTCTCCTGTGGAACCAACTCCCAGTTTTGGTCCGTGAGGCAGACACCCTGTCTACTTTTAAGACTAGGCTTAAAACTTTCCTTTTTGACAAAGCTTATAGTTAGAGTGACTTATGTTACCCTGGGGTATCATTATAGTTATGCTGCTATAGGCTTAGGCAGCTGGAATACATCAGGGTCTATTTTTCTCACTCTGCTGAGTTCTCCTGCTGTTCTCCAATTTGCATTGTTTGATTGCTATTTCATCTCTTACCTTTTCGTTCTGTAATTTTTTTCTTCATAGTAGGTACACCTGGTCTGGCATTCTGTTAGCTGTGACATCATCCATGGTAGACAGATCATCCGTTATTACCATATAACATAGAAAGGATTCCTCGATCAATGTGTGCTTATGTGCATTTTGTTTCTCTGCTCTGTCTTCTTTAACCCCCAGTCGGTCGAGGCAGATGACCGTTCACACTGAGCGTGGTTCTGCTGGAGGTTTTCCTCACTGTTAAAGGGGAGTTTTCCTCTCCACTGTCGCTTCATACATGCTCAGTATGAAGGATTACTGCAAAGCCATGGTCAAAGCAGACGACTCTCCCTGTGGCTCTACGCTCCTTCAGGAGGAGTGAACACTGCTTGTCAAGACTTGATGCAATCTACTGAATTTCCTTAGATAGGAAGCTTTTTGACCAATCTGTAGGATTTGAATGAATTTGACTTTGTAAAATGCCTTGAGATAGCGTGTTGTGAATTGGCGCTATATAAATAAGATTTATTTGAACTGAATGCTTTTTGTACACAACCAAAGTCCATTCCTTTAACAAACAGGTGGTATATTAATTTTCTAGATGGAGCAGCATTAAAATAAGTTGATAGATTCAAATATTTGGGCCTTCGGCTTGACTCCCAGTTATCCTTTAAACCTCATATTAACTCAATTTGTGAGATAATATATGTTTGCCTAAAGTCACTTTATTGTTCTATTGATTTTTTTCCCCCTCCAGTCCGTAAAAGAATTATCACACTCTTGCTCCCAATCCTTAATTATGCACACGTTATTTATGGCAACTGCACAGAAACAAATCATCATCCCCTTAATATTTCATATAATAGTCTATGTAGATTTTCTCTGTCCTTGAATTGAGCGGCTCCCAAGGCCAAAAGGAAATTTTGTTGGCTGCTATTTACTTTTAAATGAATCTATTTTATATGTCCTCCATGTTTAAAACAATTCCTAATTTGTTTCCGCTCTCAGTTAGCCTGGTCATTTATTTTTTTTACCACACCAAGAATTAGGAAAGAAACTGGTCTGAAACGACATTTCAATGTAAAGCTCCATTAACTTGGGACAACCTACTGCCTTCACTTATGGTCTATCACCTCTTTTCATATCAAACAACTGTTTCTGTAAATTTGTTACTTTTTTGGATTGATTCATTCTGGAATTATTCCTCACATGGATATGCTCATGTACCTTCGATTTACAAGTATTCACTGTCCTTTACTTTGTGTTGTGATATTAGGTATGCTATGTATGTGTGTAGTATACAGTAGGTATGAATATGTACAGATATTCTGTGATATACCAGCTGGCTAGGCTTGGGGGAGCTTTGAGTACGTGTGTGAGTGGGTGGGCATTTGAGTTTGGTATGGGGGTCTCTGTGTTTAAATGTTTTGTATTATGTTTTGGATTTACCCTTATCATTATGATTTGTGTTATCGTTGATTATATTTATGTTCCGTAAGAACCCCTCGAAAATGAGATTATGCATCTCAAGGGACTATGCTTGAAATAAAAAAGTAAATAAATGAATAAATAAACTGAGGAAATGAAAAGGTTTGTTTTCAACCCTTAATTTCAGTTAAAACGGTAAAGCCAGTTGGGGTGAACTTCCTGGTGTGATTCAGATCTTTGCCTCGCTGCATAACCCAAGTGCTTTTTGTAAGTCCACAAACTGATTGCTTCACGTAGGATGGTTCACGCCTCCGTGTCGTCCATTAATTTCTGATAATGGACATTTTGTCGGGCATTATCCCGTACCTAAGTGGCAAGCAACAGTATGTAAAACTGGGAGATGTGGACTCTGAGTGTTTGGAAATTGCTTATGGGTTTTTCAACGGTCAGTACTGGGCCCTTAGTTGTGCATGGTGCAGCTAAATGATATATAGAAAATATCTGAAATAATAGAGTCTGTTTGATTTAGCATTGACGCAAACATTTTATGTGTTGGAAATCATTTACACAACCATACGAATAATTAACTAGGTTGGGTGCTATAGAGGACACTAATCCAACATTTATACGTTCAAAATTATCAAAATTCACGGATATAGTTGATCTACAAAAGGCACTTATTAAACATTAAACATTCAAAAACTGTTTAGAAAAAGAGAAGTTTATGAGATAAGAGAGTGAAATCAATCTAATTAAAATGTAAAAAATGTAAATTTAAATAAATCTATCAAACACCCATCATCGGAACAGTCTGAATGTGGAGGTTAGGCTATGGCAAAACCTTAAACAGTTTAAATCCTGCTATAAAAAGGGGATTAAGAATGGATATCATACTTAAAACATTATTATTATTGTTATTGTTGCTTTTACTGGTAGTAGTACTGTTGCTTCTAAGTAAATATAATGAATCATATATTATTTGTACGAATGAAAATCATTTTGTAAAGAACCATACAACTTATTGCTCATGATCAAGACGTTTCTTAATGTGACTGGTAACCGGTCATTGTGAAAGTGTGTCTAGTAAACGGGAGGGGGGGGGGGTCACTTTAAGTTTATACTTCTCACAACTGCTACAGCATTTGTTTTAAATCACCACTATTTTCTTTAGGGTTTTTTTTAAATCTTTTTCCTGTTCTTGTTCTTCTTCGTTTAAACATTCTATATATGTTGCTACATATTCAAAATAAAAAAATAATTAAAAAGAACATGGCTCTCCAGTTGATAGATGAGCAAAAATCAGGTTTGCTGGAGCTTTGGAACTTGCTTTGTAACCCTTTTCAGATTAAAAGATGTAATATAACTTGGTTTCTCATCTGTTATTGAGTTTCTTCAGCTGATGTGTTTCTCTTTCATATATTTTCACAAGACTTCTGGAAATCAGTCAGTTCTTGATATTGCAAATCTGAACGTTATCAGACCTGGGTGAGGCTGTTGAAAGGTAAACACAGCAAGTTAAATTGTGATTACCCAAAGTGGCGTCATTACGTTTTTACATGTAGGGCCATGTTGATTTGGATCACTGTTCAACTTCATGTATTTTAAAGTGACAATATAGATTGATAGCTATGACTTAACTGTAAATGTGCTAGAGATTGCCAAAAGAATTAGCATTTATCAGTAATGTTGTTTTTTTTTAACCTTGTAAATAGTTATTGTCAAAATTTCCTCCTAGCGGGCACGCCGGTGGCAAAGGCATAGTGCGCAACCCATATACAGAGGCCTCGACGCTAGTACTTAGTACTCGACGCTGCCATCCCGAGTTCGACTCCGGCCCATGGATGTTTGCCGCATGTCTTCCCTAACTCTTATTCCCCTTCCTGTCAGCCTACTTTTGATAATAAAGGCCACTAGTGCCAAAAAAAATGACAAAAATAATAATGAAATTCCCTCTTTGGTTTCCTGACAGTTCACCAAATACCACCAGTCGTACTTGCGCTACAGTTTGAGAACCTTGGGGCTAATTTAAGAAGATAGAGCATAGCTAATAAAACCAGAAAAAATAACCCCATCCATCCAGCCTCAAAAATCTTTCAATAAGTGAACAAAACATACCAGAGCATTCTATTAATATCTTTTAAACACACTTTGACATGATATGTGACATTTTGAAGACCTAATTTAATAAACAATGAACAATGCCTCATATGCACCTGGAGCTTCAAAGCCTGCGAGGCCGTTATTCAGGACTTGAAATACACCAGGCGCTTGACAACAGCTGTTAATCAGATAGCAGAAGTCCCAGATTTACACAAGCACTCTTGTGGAGAAACACCAATAAATTCTTTGAAATGACAGTGTACATGAGCGGGGAGAGAGTGAAGGTGGGATTTGGTACCAGGCGCCTGCCTTCCCAACACAATGACGCAACAAACGAGCTCTGTGGTGATGAAACACTCCATTAGCCATTTCCCCCTAAGCACACTATTTTCAGGCAGTGTATGATCTGATGAATGTAACAGAGTTAAGTTCCCTTTCTGTAAGTGCTAAAAGAAATATGTGACAAGCGGACTTTCAAAGAATTATGACATGGCATGAGCTGTCTCCGTAGTCCAAGAATCCCCAAAATACACTTTTTTTTTTTTCCTGACAGATGAGCTGTGAGCAGTGTAGCTGGGAAATGAAAAACAACCCTCAGTATTCTTACCCTGGGATAAGCCTACACGCCACCCAAAGATCGGTAACCCGACTCCATAGTTTTAACATGACCTCTTGCTTCACTTGCCCTGCTCACCTTAATCACTGAGTGACCTGCCATTGTAACAATACGCAGGATCCCCTTTGGTGCAGGGGCCCGACCCATGTTCACATAGTGGGTATGTGGTGAGAGGTGGGGGGGGGGATTGCCCTCAGACACTAACAATATGTCCATATTGGACAACTATTGGTCAGGCTTTCTGTGCTGGTCCGCAAAGATGGACCAGAGCTCAACGAGATAACCTCTTCACTGAATCCCATTTTACTTTAATCCATAATGTCCGAGGTTAATCTTCCAGAGAGTAAACACAAAGAGGAAGAACACTAAAAGCAGCAAGAAGACTGAGAAAGGAAGATTAGGATGTTTCTTTGAAGTACCGAAGAGCAAAAAGGGGATTTTCACATCTGGTCATTTGCTGAGCTAAGAGAGCCTAATTCTCACTTATATAGTCAGCACTTAGTTTTCCAGTGTAGAATCATGGCTCAGGATGTCTGGTACCCTGAAGCTCTTCATGTTGAGCTTGACAAGTGTCAGGTGTTGGAAATAATTATAGATTAAGTAAATACATTCTTTGGTAAATTGTGTATGTAAATTTGCAATAGATTCCTTCAATTTAGTAAAGAGTGGAATTGCAATAACATTAGTAAGAGTAGCAGCTGTTGTGTTGAACTTTTTAGTAAAGGCCTGAGGGGTTTAAATTAATGGGGAAACAAAAGAAAATACAAACAACAAAGATGTGAAACAGGGCATTGGGTCATCTCAAGAATTAGCACATCTAGCCACAATATTGAACAAACTCAACAGTACATCAAACATTTGTGCATCTGACATTCATTGTCCAGGAGGGACATTAAAAACATGCATCTTTATCTGGATAATTTGCATATGGTCAATGACACCATTAAACCTCCATCTGCCTTTAATGCATTCTGTTAAACTGAAATGAGATCAAATAAATGTATATCAGGGAAGGACAAATGTAAAATAAAAAATTCAAAAAGAAAAGCTCCCATTACATGGTTGCATAACTTTGCATACCCTCAGTGCTCTCCTTTGTTGAATTCCTGTTTGATTCAGTTTCACATATAGCAATCAATTGAAACAAAAATGAACATTAGTAGGATTTTGCTGACATTTGCTCATTTGCATCCTTGCCTAAAGCCCAGAACTTACTGTGAAAAATGTTCTCAGTAAGTTCTGGTTGTGTTTTACAATCGTGTGTGTCTGAACTACGCAGTAGAGTTGGAAAATACAAGCCATTTCTTCCACAGAAAACATTACCTCACTAAAGTGCCCTAAAACATGTCTAAAAATGTTTCATTGTCATGATTGAACCAAACTGGAACTTTTGGGATAAAATCTCACAAGGTATGTTTTGCACTAAAACAAACACTGAGCACCAAAAGCACAGCATGCACACAGTAAATGGCACCAGTGGCATCATCACGCTTTGACTTACTTTTCTTCAGATAAAACGGAGTTTTTGTCAAGGTGAATGAAACTATAGACAAACAGAGCTCAATTTTGACCAAAAGCATTCAGCTGCCTATTTGTTTTGAAATTTGAAGATAAAAAAAGATTTATCTCCTGATGATGCCATCCACTTTGTGAAGTGCATCAAACTTTGCTACGTCAAAACAACCACACACAAGATGCTGACTTGCCTGTATCTAACAACTGAAATGGCATTCTGCAGTTTGCATGCTTCCCTTTCCCAAAAATAACAATTGTCATTACGGGCAAATCTGGCCACATCCATGTTTAGTTTCCTCAGAACACCGGACATGTCCCTGAAAATGAAGGTCATTGTGCCTGAATGCAATCAGTAATCTTGTTTTTTGTGTTGCTTTTAGAGTAATGGTTTCTTTCTTTCTGACTGGCCTTTCAGCCAGTGTTGGTACAAGACTTGTTTAAACATATAAATATAGCCCGTTCAACCATCTGGAGATTTTACCCAAGTACGCATCAAACTTGTGGAACAGTTTTTTCCGTTATTATGTATTTCTTTCGGTTGTGCACACACCCACAGGTGTGCTCCCATGACATTTTCGAGGCTTTGCCAAAAAGCTTAATGTCATAGTAAATTCAATCTTTGTATACTTTTAAATTTGTAGAAAGTAACAAAAAATATGCCTAAATACAACACTCTAATAGTTATTTTTGGGATTGAGTCAATCAACACAACAAAGTAAAGTTTTAGGTTGATTTAATGTCAAGTAGTGGAGAAAATGGTTGAGTGGGTTCTCACACAGTATATGATTTAAACGGTGTGGTATACTATAGATGAACTTGTTAAACTTAAATCAGAATGCCACTTTTACAAAACAAGTAAATTGAAACTATCTCTCCACTAACGGCACCTCTCAATGGACACCAGTGTTATTTGTTCAGGTCAGCTTTATTTATAGACATTTCTAAGTTGAAGTCTCACTATTTTCAAGTCTCTATTATCGCTTAGCGTTGAAAAACAAAAACCCGGCAAAGACATACGATCACAACCTAAATGATTTTTTAACCCTTGTTAAGTCCATGTTTCTGCTACTGCAGCTTTAAGACAATGACCCGGATGCGCATCATGCTACCCGGCGTTACTGGCCTTTCTTTTCCGCTCTGACCTCGGAGTTGTTGGGAGCGTGGATTTCATCATCTAGGCTCACCGTAGCATCAAAATGAGCGTCCCGGCGTTTATCGATATAACTGAAGAGGACCAGGTGTGATATATTTATGTCAAGGGATATAAAAACGGGTTTGCTAACTTTGCTGTTTAATTAAAGCTGAGCATTCGGACCACTTAGCGCGCTAGCTAGCCGCAATGCTAACACTGTACCATACTTAGCAGCTGACAGGCGGCGTTAAATATGTGCATGTCAACAAATCCAGAAAGAATATACATTGCTCGATTTATGGGATTTTAATGCTTTTGTTTCCGTTTAGTGGAAAAAAAAAATTGTTTTTTGAAAAGTAACGAGCGATTAGCAAATAATTCCATCCGCTTTCAAAAATGTCGACATAAACAAATACCACATTCACTGCAGTGAGTGGGGGAAGAATAAGCCCCCCATTCCCTTGTTTTTAAATAATGAATTTAAAATGCACTATTAAAAACCCCGGAAAGCTGCTGGAATGATCTCCCACCAGATCTCTAGAAACATTGTTCTAGATTTATCATTTATTTCTTTTAATCTTTTACACCCCCGACTTATAATTTGCAGTCATGAAAGCCTCCACGAGAGTTTGTATTCTAGTCATGACATGTATATTCTGTTTAAAAAAAATCAACAAACAACAAAAAAAAAGTCAACAAAAAAGTCGACATAAACAAAGGTGGGAAAAGCATCAAAAGGCTGATTTTAGCTTTAACAAATTCAAAACACAGTTTTCGTGGTGCACATTTTTTGTGCGGGTCCATGTTTCTTTAATGCGAAAAAATTGTTTCCATGACTAAACAGGCTTTTTTTTTTACTGCAGTGGGACTGAGTGTATGTTTTTTAAAAGTAAAACAAAAAGCAAGACAAAAATAAATTTTCCCTGAGAGACTTAAATGCAAAGCTTTGAAATGATACAATATAATTTCAAAGGTTCCATAATTTTTGTGTTTGAACACTTGAACAGACTGGCAGAATTTTTTTTTTTAAGTGTGCGTTCGGCAGACCAAAGTTCAAAATACGCTGGCGGCAACATCGTTACCATTAATCCTTTCGCTGTATAACATTGCAGGCTTCAGAGCTGAGGGCCTACATCAAGTCCAAAGGAGCGGATATCTCAGAAGAGAACGCCGAAGGTGGACTCCATGTTGATTTGGCTCAGATCATCGAGGCCTGTGACGTCTGTCTGAAGGATGAGGATAAAGGTGGGCGACGAAGAACACTTGCCTTATACACACATTCTGAGGTTTCAGGACATTAGTAGATACTGTTCTACTTTAGCATGTAGGTAATGTTGGTTTAGCGTTAACGGGGGCGGAGGGGGAAGCCACGTGCAATGTCGTCTGAGACGGGCTGAGTCACCTGTCTGCTTTGTGCCTCTTCTAGATGTGGAGAGCGTGATGAACAGCATCGTTTCCCTGCTGTTGATCCTGGAGCCGGAGAAGCAAGAAGGCTTGATCGAAAGTCTCTGTGAGAAGCTGGTGAAGTTTCGCGAAGGAGAGCGACCCTCCCTCAGGCTGCAGCTGTGAGTCCCGTCAGCTCACCAGAGCTAAAAAGGAAAAGATCTGCGTGAACGGTTGATGAATTGGTTCTGTTTCGCCCGTTTTAAAGGCTGAGCAACCTGTTCCATGGCATGGACGAGAACACTCCAGTGAGGTACACGGTCTTCTGCAGCCTCGTCAAGGTGGCTGCAACCTGTAACGCCATTTCTTTCATCCCCACTGACCTTGATCAGGTATCTCCCTTCCCCCGTCCTATAAATGTCTTGTCAGTGCAAATGTGCATTTTTATTGGTTTTATTCATGTTCCTGTCGCCGCTTAGGTGCGTAAGTGGATTGCTGACTGGAACCTGAACATAGAGAAGAAGCACACGCTTCTGAGGCTGGTGTATGAAGCACTGGTGGACTGCAAAAAAAGGTAACCGAGCACAGTGTTTGATGTTGGTGGTAACCATTGCAGGATGAACAGATGCAAGCGTAAAAATCGTTAAATGGATTTTAATTTAATGTAGGGCTGTGGGACATCTGGCAAAACCATGAAAATTAATGTACACTATATTGCCAAAAGTATTTGGTCACCATCCAAATTACTGGAATCAGGTGTTCCAATCACCTCCATGGCAACAGGTTAATAAAATGAAGCACCTAGCCATGCAGACTGGTTCTACAAACATTTGTGGGGGAAAAACGGGTCGCTCTCAGCTCAGTGAATTCCAGCGTGGAACTGTGATAGGATGGCACCTGTGCAACAAATCCAGTCGTGAAATTTTCTCGCTCCTAGATATTTTACAGTCAGCTGTATCATAAGAAAATGGAAGTATTCTGGAAAAACAGCCATGAAGTGTTAAGCCTCGTAAACTGATGGAGCGGGGTCAGTGGATGCTGAAGCGCATAGTGCCAAGAGGTCGGCAATTTTCTGCAGAGTCAATCACTGCATACCTCCAAACTTCATGTGGCCTTCAGATTAGCTCACAAACAGCGTAGAGAGCTTCATGGAATGGGTTTCCATGGTCTAGCAGCTGCATCCAAGCCATACATCACCAAGTGCAATGCAAAGTGTGTCGGCTGCAGTGGTGTAAAGCACATCGGCGCTGGACTCCAGAGCAGTGGAGACGCGTTCCCTGGAGTGACAAATCACGCTTCTCCATCTGGAAATTTGATGGACCAGTCTGGGTTAGGCGGTTGCCAGGAGAACGATACGTGTCTGACTTCATTGTGCCAAGTGTAATGTTTGGTTGAGGGGGGGGATTATAGTGTGGGGTTGTTTTTCAGGAGCTGGGCTTGGCCCCTCAGTTGCAGTCAATGGAACTCTGAATGCTTCAGCAGACCAAGACATTTTGGACAATTCTATGCTCCCAACTCTGTGGGAAGAGTTTGGAGCTGGCTCCTGCCTCCTCCAACATGACTGTGCACCAGTGCACAAAGCTAGGTGCATAAAGACATGGATGAACTATGTGTGGTGTGGATGAACTTGACTGGCCTGAGTCCTGACCTCAACCCGACAGAACACCTTTGGGATGAATTAGAACAGAAACTGAGAGCCAGGCCTTCTCGTCCAACATCAGTATGTGAGCTCACGAATGCGCTTCTGGAAGAATGGTCAAAAATTCCCATAAACACTCCTAAACCTTGTGGACAGCCTTCCCAGAAGAGTTGAAGCTGTTCTAGTTGCAAAGGGTGAACCGTCATATTGAAACCCTGTGGATTAGGAATGGGATGACACTTAAGATCATATGTGAGTCAAGGCAGGTGAGCGAATACTTATGGCAATATAATGTATATATGTTAAGGGCAGGCATTGAGCGAAGTCCCGTTCTTTCTACTAGGCCAAAAGGATTGTTTGACGCATGAAATCCGACTTAATACTACAAGCAGTTTTTGTTGTTGCAATATTGCACATGTGGATTTTTTTTATGACTATTGCCATTTGACGTATTTACAATCTAGTGTTTGCTTTTCTACTGGTGTGTTGTAACACATTGCTTGTGCCATTAATTAGTAAGTAAGCCTACGTCGGAGGTTTTCCGTTCAGGGGCCTCGTGTACGAAGCGTACGTACGCACAAAAAAACGTTTAATAGCCAACTTGGCATGTACAAAAATGAACGATGTGTGAAAGTGTTTGGTGAGCCACGTACATTTTTTACCTTTTGCGAAAATGTGCGGCAGCCACGCAAACTTCTTCAATCGACAGTGACCGCTCCGTTATTTGGACGCATGGCGGGTCATTTCCAGTAATTATACTGATTTGCATATGTAATGGGGGGGGGCGAGGACAGGACAGGCCTGGGTGGTAAACCCAAAATTTACAGATAACAAAATTTACTACAACCGACGTCATTTTTCCCATGTTGGTATTTTTTGTATTAAAAAATACAAGAAAGACATTTCTGTACACTCTTTCCTTACATGAGGCCCCAGGAGGTAAACTTTTTAACTTTCTATTTTGCAGTGATGCTGCAGCAAAGGTGATGGTGGAGCTGCTGGGAAGTTACACCGAAGACAATGCCTCCCAGGCCCGCGTCGATGCCCACAGGTACGTCATTGTAACTCGTTTAACGCTCGTTCCAGTTTGAAGCCGTGTCCCTCTCTGCAACCCGTGTCCCTGCTTTTTTTTTTCCAGATGTATTGTTCGCGCCCTCAAAGACCCCAACACGTTCCTGTTTGACCACCTGCTCACCCTGAAGCCGGTGCGCTTTTTGGAGGGAGAACTCATCCATGATGTAAGTGCTGAAAGGTTCTCTGTGTGGGTAAATACAGGCAGGATGTGGAGGATTTTTAACAAAAAAAACACGTCTTTAGTTACATTTCGCCTCGGTGAGATTTATCCCTTCTCTTCATATCCTTTAAATCTCACCCAGCAGATAGTTTGTCATGTTTGGTCAGATAAGTTAGACTTGACATTATTTGGCAAAGCAGCCCAGACAACATAAAAAGATTTTGTCTTTACAGTTAAGCTAAGTTTTTGACAGATCTGCTGGTTTTAAGAGTAGAGTTTGTAGAAGTCCAATGTCTATCTGACGGATCATTCAGGCCATATAATTTTTTTTTCTCCCATCTGCCTTTTTCAGCTATTAACCATCTTTGTGAGTGCAAAACTAGCAGCATATGTCAAATTCTACCAGAGTAACAAAGACTTCATTGACTCTCTTGGTAAGTACCTCTATGTGTATCAATGTGTATTAGGGCTGCAACCAACAATTATTTTAATAATCAATTAATCGGTCGTTTATTTTTACGATTAATCGATGGAATTGGACAAAAAAAATTGTTTTATTTCCATTTCTTTTTCCCTAAATGGAGCATTTGGACTGACAGAGATAATAAGCGCACGAAAAACAAGTTGCTACTTAGGTGTTCTGTTACAGGGTGCTTGCGCAAGTCTTGAAAGTCTTAATAAGTATGGAATTTTGAAACCCTTTTTTCCAGACCTTGAAAAGTCTTGAATTTTGTGTGAAAGTCTTAATAAAGTATGGGAAAAAATGTGTGGTAGAATTTTACAGTATGCTCAAAGGCATTGTGAAATGAAAAATAGGAAGGTAGGCTATAAAACTATAATTTTACTAACTGGTCACGTACTGTATTAGCCTAATGGAATCAAACACTTGTTTGATGTGAAATTCATGTACTTTTCATGTTTTGAAACGTTTTCATTAGTAAAAGCATAATTTACTGTGAATAATGCATTTGTTCATTGAATACTAGCCTATAAAAATTAACATTTCTAATAAACAGTTTGTACAATCTCAACCAATGAAGTAGGCAGTAGGCACACAAGTATACAAGTACATAAAGTTAAGGTCTTGGGGAAAAAAAAATATCAGTCAAAAAGTCTGGAAAATGTCTGGAATTTTAATTTGGAAAAAGAGCAAGCACCCTGTGTTATAATTGAATTGGGGAATAAATATTTTTGATTCAAATAAAGAAGTTAAATCAATGTGAATAAACGACGCTCAGTGGATGGGGAAGTTGTTATATTGTAGGTTTGATTCTGGGGCGTATTTTTGTGCCCAAGTCCTCTTTGTTTTAATTCAGAACAAGAATGTTTGCGTCAGCGGGACTGCTTTTTTTTTTTTTTAAAGCTACTCGAAGAATGAGATGCAATTAAAAATTGTGTAGGATGGACTCTAAAAACAGACAATATAGAGAGGTGTTTTTGTTAAGGAGAAGAATCCCTGACTGGTCCTGAATGTGGAGAGCATTATTACAGGGAAACTCCCTGAGCGCGGAGTAATTGCCCGTGACTGTTGTGTGCTTAATGACCCGTGCCTATTGGTCCTCAGGCCTCTCTCACGAGCAGAACATGTCCAAGATGCGTCTGCTGACGTTCATGGGCATGGCGGTGGAGTTCAAAGAAATCTCCTTCGACACCATACAGCAGGAGCTGCAGATCGGAGCGGATGACGTCGAGGCTTTCGTCATTGACGGTAAAAACTTGTCACTCCAAACGAATCAAAAAACAACCGTAGCGTCAGTATTAATGTCGTCTTCCTGCGCTCCCTACAGTCGATCATCTCAACGACGAGCCGCTGCTGGAAGTTTTAAACTCTAACATGTCGAGACTCTGACGTACAGCCAGAAAGGCACACTAAATCCTCTTTAGCGACAAGACAAACACAAAAGTGTTGTTTGGAGGAACTTTCCTGTAAGCCAGGCAGTCAGGAAAAAGCGATAAGAAACGAATGTCTGAGAGCAACGTAGGAAGGTCCTGCCTTCACGCAGTGGAGAAGTAAACCTCCAACATAAGCTAACGCTAGCTGCTATCAGCTCGACGGGGTTCAGTCGGTCTGAGCTTCATGTTCTGCTGCGGTACGACCAAACACAGGAAAACATGAGTAACTGGCGGCTTAGTCAGCTAATAAATAGTAATAAAGTAACAAAACCTACCAGCGCACCTCCCTTCATTAGTCCTCCGTTTGGTTGTAGAGCCATTG
This sequence comes from Fundulus heteroclitus, assembly GCF_011125445.2. NCBI lineage: Eukaryota > Metazoa > Chordata > Actinopteri > Cyprinodontiformes > Fundulidae > Fundulus > Fundulus heteroclitus. The sequence goes on from NC_046364.1 coordinate 32,491,615, forward strand.
GAGGCGAACCCTGTGCACACGGGTGACGGTGGAGCCAGGCTGAAACTGACAACTGGAGCAGAAAAGAGTAGGAACTCGTAACAATCCTGCTGCTGTGGTTGATCACTAAAGAAAATGTTCTGAAAATGACAAGAAAGACAGAAAATCTGTTGCTGAATAACCAGATCCTTAGTTTTAATGTAAAAAATATATATTTGGTATGCTTCAGATCCTTGTTTTTTTTTTTGTTTTTTTGTATTGAATAATTCTTTATTTGTCCTTCAGGAGTAAAATGTATTTTTATCATCAGCAAATTGACAGGTGAACTAAAGCACATAATGGCTCATTAAAGATGAGCAATTATATAAAATGCGATCGATATGCGAAATCTGCCCATCTAACACTACTGGTATCAACTGAGCTTACAAACAAACCCAACTAAGATTTCACTGTTTTGTTTCTAAAATCTTATGGGTATCAGGCATTTAAATCTAAAAAAAGCAGTCTTCTAATTTTGAAATAAGAATAATAAACCACCTGTTCACTATAGTCTCATGCCTGCATTTCAAAATAACGGCGTATCTTAAAAATGGTGGATCGATATTTTAATTCTGCATCGATGTAATTGGATCATTAATCATTTTATGGATATATTGCTGTGAATCGATGTATTGTGACACCCGTAGTAGTTAGATACCAAAAAAAGGCAATCTATCTCAGACATTGAACTTCACAATCAGTTCCATCGACTCGATAGTCTCTCATGTAACTCTTGCAAGATCCCGGTTGGTTTCTAATCTCTCTACACCTTTCTTTCACGTCTCATTATTTTCTTTTTCTTTTTTTTTTTCCTTCTAGCTGTTCGGACCAAAATGGTGTATTGCAAAATTGACCAGACACAGCGAAAAGTGGTTGTAAGGTAGGATCCTTCGACGCAACGTCATAAATATCTTTATCATGAATGTATGACTGATGCGGACTCATTTCCTAAGTTGTCCTCCGAATTAATCAACACATGTTGTATAAAACCACACGAAGGAGGAAAAAAGGAGAAGATTTCTTTGCAGCTGTTTGTTTTGTGGTAAAGACGTGTGATGTAACTTATTAGAGACCAGATAATGTTCCTGGGCGCTCCGTACGGGGTTTGGGGTTTGATTTACATACTTTCCAGAGAAAAAAAACGAGTTTGGAAAAAAAGTATTTGTATTTTAAGACTTAATTTTCTGGTCCAAGTTTCAAAATTCACACACCCAGCCACTTAAAATCTGATTCATCTATTTATTCAACCAATCTATATGTTCCTCCAGCCATCCGTCTGTCCATTTATTGCTTTACCCATCCCTCCCTTTAAATGAATCCAGTTCCGTTTATTTATTCAGCACCAGTTGACAACAATTGTCATATCAAGAAACTTTACAAAACACATCCAGCTGTTGTATAACAATCATTAGATTATTTGATTAGACCTACCCTAACTTCTAGACCACTTTAATGGTTAAGAAATACTGTATTTTAAATTTTAAAATATATATTTTTTTGTCAAATTGGTCATATAGAGATAACTGGGCTGCTCTGTGTAATCTGCTGCTTCGTGCACTTTGATAAACATATGAGCATTGTTATCTTGGTTCACTTATTTTGCTGTGTTAGTGCATTCCTGTGATTTTCTCAGGACTTATTGGTGACTCACTGTTTGGTCACCGGTTTAAATAGGTTAAAACGAAACATAACAAGAAAAGGATCCGTTCTCTGGAACCGAGAAACATTTTGTATGCAAGAGACCCTTTTTGTAAAGCCCTTAAATATCTGTATTGGGTTAATGCTCCTAAATGGATCTGCCTCTAAAGAAGTTCACTGCAAAAAGGGAACTAAAAGTGATTAAAATTTTCTTGAAATTAGTGTATTTGTCCTTGATTTGGGCAGGTAAATAAGAGTATTTGCCAATGGAATGAGTGTTTTGATGCCTAAAATAAGATAATTAGATAAACAGCACTTGAAATAAGATGGTGGAGATCAATTGTTCCTATTTTAAGTGCAAAAATCTTATTCCATTGGCAAATAGTTGTATTTACCTGCTCAAAACAAGGAAAAATACATTACTTTCAAGAAAATTGTACTTACTTTTAGTTCCCTTTTTGCAGTGTTTGGTTTATACTGTCTTAGAAACGTTATCTCTGGTATAAATAAATGTCTAGATTTTATCAATTCTGCCCCTAAATAATTTCAGGACTGTTGTACTGGGATGATCTTGCGTGTTTTCCACCCATGAGCTTGCTTTCGCCGTGTTGTGGTGACCTTGGGCTCGCTTTTCTGTCTCCGTTCCCTCAGCCACAGCACACACCGCACCTTTGGCAAGCAGCAGTGGCAGCAGCTGTACGACACCCTCAGCTCCTGGAAGGCAAACCTCGCAACCGTCAAGACCAGCCTGCAGACCTTGTCACCTTCTGCGTAGTTCCAGCCCGGCCCCGACTCCCCCGATCTTCACGGCTTTACAGATTCTCAAGACTGAAAAGATCCGTTTTTATATTCGTCAAATAAAAGCAAAGTGAAGGTGACCAGTGAGGTTCTTTTTTTTTTGTTGTTGTATTGGAATACATTTCTCTTCCATATGTTTCCATTCAGTGGTATTACATACTTTATGTTCTGATGGATGATAATATAGTGTTAATAATTATTTTTACTGGTTGATTTCTTTTAACAAATACATTCAGTGTCATTATTTTGGAGCTTCTCATCTAGCAGATCTCGACATCTGGTTCCAGTTACAAAGCAGCTCTCCAGTGTAGTAGATGAGCCGTGGCCGAGGCTGGGGGGGGGGGGGGGGGGGGGGAAATGACCTTGAGCACGAGGGTCGCTTTGTCATCTATGCCGATAAAACAATTTTCGCGTGAACTTCAGACGACCCTCCGTGTTACGGTCAAAGCTGCATCGCGCTGACGGCTCCTTCGCTGCTGTTGCAACCGCGAATCACTGGGCCGGCTCGATATCATCAGCTCAGCCGTCGTCACGGTGACTCACTGTCGCTGATCCCCCATAAAAACAGGAAAGAAATGAAGATTACAGATATTCAGGGCTGTTTATTTATTTATTTATTTTTACCTACTACTTTAAGATGTAGAATAAAAAGAAACTTGTTGCTGATTCCTACTATAGGAAAAACCGTTTTGCTATAGCTCTACAACAGGCTTTAACATCTGGGACATTTTAAATCAGATGTTGCCAGAAATATTAAAGCGTAATTATGTTAATGTTATTGTTCCTGTCGGGCGAAAGCCGTGCAATCTTTTTTTTTTTATTGATTTTATTTTAAAAATCAAATCTTTGTTTATTTTCATGCTGACAAGCACCAGCTTCAAACGTACTAAACACTGCAACATTTATAGCCTTTCGCTAATTTACAATGCAGGTTCCCAGAGGGGCTTTAACAGCGTAAATCAGTTCAAAAGACAGTTAAACAGACAAAAATATACATTATAAATCTTAAAATGACCTTAAAACGGACCACAAAGACATTAAAGGACCGCCGTAGAACCAACGTGGGGTGGTTGTTAAACAAGACGGGTCTTCTTAGTGAAACTGCTTTAGTCCTAATCTGCAAAAGTGCTGGTCTAGGGTCAGTTTCAGGTCCTCCGGTAAAGAATTTCACACTTTAACGACTCGTGCAGAAAAAGCCTTTTGACCAAAAGAGGTTTTACAAAAGGTACCTTTCAATTCTTGCTGTTTGCTCTTTTTTTATATAATAAACACCTTTATGTGGTAACCTGAAACAAAAGAGCAACATCTAGCGGACCAATGATTCACCGAGGGGAACCACAAGGTCACCGAGCACAACCTTTCAAGCATTTAAAAATGAGCAATGCCAGGATATTTACCAAAGTTGTCAAAGCTCCCCATTTTCAGTTTTTTTTAAGAACGTGGCGGTGATTAAGATCTTAACAGGGTTTTCTGTTCACCCTTCATAACTGATATACACGAGAAAGTATCGAAACCAACTTGTGACTTTGACCATTTAGAAAGTCCTTTTTTCTTTTCCTGAAAAGTTCAGTTCGTGGAACCACAAGGTTTTTTTTACCCAACAGCTACAATATATTTATTTATACACAGATTTTGTGTCATTTATAGTTAGAAAAAAAAAAAAACAGTAAGGTCCTACAGGTTTGGGTCACACTTACCGAATTGGTAAGAATTAATTGTAATGTCTCGATGCAGCATTGGGTTTGTAAATGCTCTCCTGCTGTAGCCCTCGTCATGGTGTCTGAGGAACATGGCAACACAGATTGCTTTTCTCTTAACCCGAGATGCTAGCAGGCTGATTATAGAAGAGGAGAAAACTGGTTATAAAATAGACGTCTATTTTAGAAGCTACGCTTAAAATCCTTAAAGCGGCATTCTTTTCTTTGCATTGGTATCACTGCACATCAGCAAACAAATTAAAACATGGCGGGGCGGGGGGGCAAGTTTGTCATCCCTCTACACACTGCAAAAACAGAACTACACATAAGTAAACTATTTTATTTTTAAATAAGTGTATTTGTCCTTGATTTGAGCAGGTAATTAAGATGATGTGCCAATCGAATAAAATTTTTGCACTTAAAATAGGAACAATTCGTCTCCATCTTATTTCAAGTGCAGGATGTCTAAATATCTTATTTTAGGGGTCAAAATACTCATTCCATTGGCCGAATATATTATTTACCTGCTCAAATCATGGATAAATACACTAACTTTAAGAACATTTTACTTATTTTTAGATTCGTTTTTGCAGTGCAGCAATGGAGAAAGAGACATTCACCCTTAAAAAAAATGCTGCATCTACATTTCTCTTTACAAAACATTTACTGTGTAAACTGAAAAAAAAAAATGCTTCCAGATTTAGCTTTCCTACGAAACCACTGACCAAAATTTCAGCTCGTTTCTGAGGAACAGCGTCACGTTTGCGTAGAGTTGGGCAACTTCTGGCGGCTCTGAACGGGTATTCCAGCCCAGGGCCGCTAGAGTACCTTCCACCATTCCTCTACTTTGCTTGGTTTTGCCACTGAAACAGTATGTTTGATGTCACCTTACTAATTTTCTGTAGGATAAAAGACCCATTTCAAGGGCGCTTCCTCTCCAGCACAACTACATGACCTCTTCGAGTATTTAGATGTATTCAAACCGATCCACAATCTGTGGTGTGTAACAAATGTGTCCGATACGTTAGTATGAGATCGTAATACCTAACCCACAATGCTACACAGTCTGCCCTGAATATACTATATGGGGATCATCTGACAAATCAGGGACCCTAGACTACCTAGTGAGTATAAAATGTTATACCTGTGTCTCTAAGTGAGGGTCGGGTGTTATCTGACCTCAGTGACTGAACCCCACACTGCCGTTAATTTGATCCTGTCCCTTTTTTGTTAATGATTCAGTCACACAGAACCAGCAGCGGGTTGTTTTTCTGTTACCCTATCCAGCCTTAATTTCTTCCAAGCACGATGACCCGGTTATGTTGGGCTGGTTTGATTTTGATTATAGCTATAGGTGCTGTCTTTAGTGTTTTCCATGCAGCACATTAATCCCGAAATGAGTCACCAGCCAAATGTTGCAGCCATTTGGACAAAAAAAGAAAGAAAAAGAAATCTGTAGCACCACACCAGAACCACAGCTAAGTACAGAGTGACCAGATCTGGCTTCAGCAGGATGGCAGCACGGTAGAGATCAGCAAGCGTTTTTTTTATTATTATTATTTTAGATGTAGCTACTTTCATTTCAACCCCTTTTTTCATTTTGCTGCCGACCTTTTCTGATGAGAGCTCAGGTTCTGTTGGACCGATAGAGTTAAAAGACTAGTCTGGAGCCAATAAATGTTGCGTCAGTAAGAGGTCGTTAGAACAAATGTATTTGACATATGGTTAACATCAGTGGAATGACGTAAACATAAAGCACAGGAGCCTTTTTTGTTTTTTTTTTTTGCAAATTAAATAGCAATTTCTTAAGCACAATAATCCGTTTTGAGGCAGCCTCCGACAGGTTATGATGTCAATCTCGTGTTTCACGGATTGGGGGTGAGGCGTAAAACTGATCTGTTGCAGTTTTCTTCCTCTAAGTCGGTGTTGAAATCAACACTGGCTGTCAAAGAGATTCACAGATTACTGCCGTTGCACTCTGGCGGTCCTCCGCTCCGATCCGCCGTGCTAATATCCTTGACAATTAAGCTTCAAACTTTAAACTATTTTCAGCCGTGTTGGATCTCTTCAAATTCTGTTCAGATTTGCAATTTCAGCACTCAAGTGTTTTAGATTAATTTAGGCCGCAGGATTGTCGTTTACTACTACTGTTCTCAATTTTTTTATTTATTTTTTTAACAACAGGGGTCTGCTTCACCTCACGTCACACTTCTGTCCAGTTTTCCACAGCAGAGCAGCGTCACCAGCTCTTATCAGGGGAGGAAATCACAAAACACATTCTCAGGAGCACAGCCTCATCACAGCCACCGGAGAGGAAGAGCACAGAGGAGATGGAAACTAATTAAACTTGGGCCCCCAAGTTTAGATTTGGTTTCTGTTTCTGTACTTCTCAGCTTTGATTCTTATCACCTCGGTGATGCTTCCTACTTTGGTTTTGGGTGTGTCTTTGGTAGGAGATGTGCGTTAGTTGACTTATCCGGCGAGGGCGGCCTTAGCCTGTCCTTATCGCAGTCAGATAAAGACATTTCTGCTTAATTGGCTCCTGTTTGCTCAAAGCTGAGGTCATCTGCAGAGAAAGGCGAGTCATCATAGACTATTAAAACCAAATTTGTAATCTTCAAAGTTGGAATGTGATTATATTTACTAGATTTACTTTTCTACAGGGAATTAGACCTTTAATATGTGCAGAAAATTATCTCCCATAAACCAATGTCCATTCTTTTGACTGTCAACATTAAATATTGAGTCAGACGACTCCATCAGTCATTCAGAACTTATTTTAGACCATCTTGTAATGTCTAATGATTTTTTTTTAACATTGCACACGACATGCATCTACAATCTTCCGGGCAAATCGTCTTAGAGAAGCAGATGATTGTAGAAGTGGGGCTCCCACTGTGCTTAAATTGTCAACAACCAGAAGATTGTTAGACGATCTTCAGGTTCATGCTATCACCTCGGCAGATAAACAAAAAACCAAGAGGCCCACAACCTCCAAGGATCTCCATAGCAACAGACCAAACCTAAATAGAGTGGCTAATACTAGAGATGTTTTTTTTTTTTTTATTTACCGGCGTATTGGGATGGTTTATTTCCTTGCCTTTGTCCCTACTAACTGCATTTCACCTTGATTTACTGCATTCTGTGTCGGCAGCTTTGCTTTAGTAGCTATTAATCGTGCAACATTTTCCCAAACGCAGCTCTGGAAATACTGAAGACAGGAGCAGATTAAGTGCTTTTATGAGACTCGAAGGAGAATCCTAAGGGATAGCTCTGCGTTACAGCACATAAAAGGCATGAAACAGTTATGGGTGTTCGGTAAAAGTTAATGCGTTTGTCCTTTAAAAGGCTCACGCAGCAGGACGGGTCCTTTCGCATGTAAGCGAGCTGCACTGTTTCAAAGACGAGTCAGGGATCCATGTGTGCAAGGGTAACTCCTGAGGACGTAATGCGGAAAAGTTAGACCGAGTACGAGACGACGGGGAATGATACCGGGACAGTGGATGCCTGGTTCAAAGTAGCAATTGCTCCACAGGTTTGTAAAACTTTATTGAAGAGAAGATGATGCATCCTTGCAAAGTCTTTTTTTTTTTATTTCAGATGCATAATCTCACTCTGGTGCAGTTACTGGTATTAACGATCTGTTCAAAAATAAATATAATTGAAGTTATAAATATAAGCCTTGTAAATATAGCACCATATTTCTCTTTGACAGCAAACTGGTTGTTTGGGAGTTATGCCACCCCCCCTCGAAAAAAGCCTATTCTGACAGGTGGTTTTGGCTTCAAAGGAAAAAAAAAAAACATAACAGTGTGGAAAAGCACAGTATGCCCACTATTAAGCAAGGCAGATGATCTCAGATGCTCCAGGCCTGTTTCTCTTCCAAAGGCAGGGTGGACCTCGAACCTTGATTAAGTTAAGTTAAAGGTTTGGTGTTTCTAAAATGTTTGTTGATTATGCTACTGCAGTAAGCATTCTGTTTCTTTAAAGGCTTTCATAAATCTCTATCAGGGGTGCCAATGAAAAAGCGCTACCGAAGCACCGCAGTCCAAAAGATGTCCATCCAGGTGGTAATAAGTTACTTTAAACACCAGTATATATGATACGCAATGAGTTACGCAATGAACCACTCAGTGATCCTTCGTGACACCGGGGTTAACATGTTTTACAAATTTCATGATCGATTGAAACTTTTAGATAAAAAAAATATAACATTTAGTTTTTCAGAGCACAGAATATTATTGGAATCAAACCATTACATAAGATTTAAACATCAATGCGTGATTAAAGACAAGTCGTATGAACGATTTGTCACAGGGCGGAGTGGTGGCCTAAGGTATTTCATAAGGGCTCTGAGTCAGAGGTCACATTTTGACCCCACGTGTTAAACAGAACGTCGACCCGAGAGGTGTTCCCACTTGGGTTGGTTTCTGCTGCCCTCTAGCGTTCACCTCGTTGAAATGCAACCCAGAGAGAGGCGGCCGACAGATCAGGTAGGTTTAGGAGGAGCCACATCTGCCTCCTGGAAAACAAAAGCAGTTTCTTGAAAAGTCTCCGGAGCAAGTTCCGTCGTTGGAACTTTTTTTTTTTGTCCTCACAGTTGCCGGCTCGTAGTAAAACTAATTACCCGGACAAGGGACGCACAATGGAGACGTGATCCAGATCGGACGTGTCCAGCCTTGGTTCGCCCGTTTATCCGCGTCGAGAACACCTGCCGCTTTGATAACAGCTAATTTCGCTTTTGCTGAACTCTGGACGTTGTTATGAGCCGCGTTTCCTTATAGTGATGTAGAATGAAGGAGCGCCGTAGTGATTATTGATCTCTCTCTCTTTAAAGAAAGGGGGGTTCTGAAGTAGTTTAATTAAAAGAGCGGCCAGTTGACCCGGACAGGTAGCTCTATAGCAGTGCGCATATAGATGTCCGTCATGTTGCTGGGTCTCTTCGCACTTCTTCAGCTGCTGAGCGCCGGACAGCCGGCCTCGGTGAGCGCAGACCGCCAGCATGAAGGATCGGAAGACCAGGAAGGTGAGACACACTCGGGTTTCAGACTCCATTCGCTTGACGCGTCCAAATGTCCTTCACTGAACCTGTTTATTTATCCCTGGCAAAAAAAAAAAAAAAAAAAAAAAAAAAAAGTGTTTGTAGGTGAGTCAGAGGCGAAACTGTTCCTGGGTCGCCACCTGCTGCGGAATCATTTCGACTTTGAAATGTTTGTTCCTGGCAACCTGGAGAGGGAGTGTATCGAAGAAATCTGCAGCTACGAGGAAGCCAGGGAAGTCTTTGAGGACACAGCGCAAACAGTTAAGTGCTGTTTATCAAAATTTGTTTCCAAATGTCTCCCGGTGTCTCTGATTGCTTGTACTTTTATTTCTAGAATGCCTTTTGGAAGGATTACACAAAAGGTAAGAAAGAAATAACACAATGAATGTGAGTAGTAATATCTATATTGAGCCATTACTGTCTGTCTGAATGTGTTTGCAAGTTAAAAAATAAATAATCGTTTTGGCTGTTGAGGAGATTCCAAATTAGGTGAAGGTTGCTAATTTGAATGTGGCACATACAACTGATCTAAATATGCACAGTATTAAATGTGCATGTTGTCCAAATTCGGCTTAATGGGGCATAATTCCGACCACTAGATGGCAGCAAAAGGCTTCCAATATGGTCCTTGGTATGTGTCGTACATGTGCCACTTGGCAGTCCCTTAGTTGCAGGCAGATTTGCAACACTAGTCTAAAACGACCTCGCAGTTAAGCGCATAATATCTACTTTGGAAGCTACAGAGTATCATAAGTGTGACAGTGTAAACATGGCCTCCATGTATCAGCTACTGCTAATAGCTACGGTCATCGTGTGAAATGGTTTTTATCACTGTAGTCAAGTTTGCTTGTTTTTTTTTTTGTTTTGTTTTTTCTGAAGTCACTTGTAAATTCCACGAGTCGCATATTTTTATTTTATTTTTTTTGCGGGGGGGTGGGGGGGGGGGTCTCGTTTCTGAATGTGCAGTTGCTAATTGGGTCTCTTAAAAAAAGCGACTATAAATACGAGTCAAGAGGCCAGGTCTCGCTGCGGCGCTACAGACAGTGAACGGGCTCATATCCCTCCGCCGCTCCCCGTAAACACATACTAGAGGGAGAGGGAGACGAACAACCGAGCCATTTCTGCTGGGAGTACAAAGCAGCTACTGGACTACACTGCCCTGATTAGAACATAACAGCAAAACTAAACTTCACTGTTATATTGAATTAACTTACCTGTCCAGCAGAATCCCTGCAACCTCCGCATCCCGTTTGAAATCCCTGCTCGCTCATGAATTATCTCCACCCGGTCATAATAGCTGCGCCGATATAGACTCTAGTCTTGTCCAGGTATTAATTATTTTTCTTGTCTTGGTTACTTTTTCTTCCTTCTCGCTGGGCAAAGAGTACGGATGGTCCTCCATTTCAACAGAAACCGGCAAATAGAATGATCTACGGTCGTCTTTGCTTGTTTATTCGCCACCGACAGCGCGTCCTCTTGTGGAAGACAGATAGGGAAAACGCGTAAGGCTGACAAGTTTGGCTCGTTTCGGCTTCTGATATCAGAAATAGCGACGCAACATGACGCACTGACACCTATGTGTTTATAAGCTACTAATTCTAAGTTATGAGAATGCTTTCATTTTTGATGTGAGGTTAGACTTTGCCAGAATACTTATTTATAAAAGTAATACTTGGTTTTTGCTAATTAAACTAATTAGTTACACACTGTCCCCTTAAGTCTTACAACGCCGATAAATACTTTTGATGGAATGCAATGAGCAGTTAAGATGAAACATTTTCATACCCCCTAGCAGCTGGTTGGTGCCTGATACAGCGTGGGACAGGACTTTTTTTAAAAGGGGAGAAAACAATGCGCAAAGACTAATCTTGTAATTTTATTGACATTAAGTAAAAAAAACGTTGGACATTTATGTCCTTATCAATAATCACAAGAAAAAATTTGTATTGGTATTACAGCATTCAAATCTCTCCTATAACAGCTGACCAGCTTTTTATATGTATCCACTGGTATTTTAACCATTCATATGAGATAAGGAGCTCCAAGTCTTAAGAGGTTGGAAGGCCTCCTTGCCATACCCCCCCCCCCCCCCCCCCCCCCCCCCCTTTTAGGTCCCACCACAGATTCTCTTATCGGATCCAAACTGGGACTATGCCTGGGTCCCTCTTAAAAATGTATCTACTTCTTGTCAGAAGAAACCTATTGGTCAAATTAAAAGATTACCTTATACCTAAATCTGCCAGGGCAATGAAGAATTTTGTATAGTGGTTTACCACCACACTCAACCTGATCACAAGCACCAGGAGGCTCTTGTCGCCAAATGGTATCAGTCCACATTAGGGTATTTTCATGGCACTGGACCGAGCAGAGCACCAGCAAAATTACTTTCAGTTCAGCTCATTTATATGGCACCGGACTCAAGAATAAGGCTCAATTAATTCTGTTAACGCGGGGTGGTAATTATTAGCAAATAAGATGAATTGCAAAGCAAATTTTACTCTAATAGTACAAGTTGGCCTACAGAGTATAGCAAGTACCTGAACTTTTACTTGACTGCAATGAACATCAAATTCATTTTAGCTCATTTTGTAAAAAAAAAAATAAATTAAAACAACTGTGTGACTCTTGCCATGCAGTTGTTCCACAATAAGGAAATCCTTTTTAAAGGTTGCCTTTACAATGTTTACATTGAACAAAAGAGCATATATTTATGAAATAAACAATATTCAATTGTGGAGGGGTCATCTATGCATAATTATGTTGCAATGTTTGCCACAAGGAAAAAAAACTCCCATAAATAATAATAAAAAAATAAAGTCAACCTTAAAAAAAATCTTTATTCTGTTAATTTGGTCTAATTTTTCCCCAAACAGACATTATAATGTGTATTACACAGCGTTAAATGCTAAAAAAAACCAACTATTATTGCATTTTGTTTTGCTTATGTTTTAGAGCAAAGTTATTTCCTTTAATTTTCAAAATCCTCTTGAAATCTTCCTTAGTCTTGTTTTACAAGCACTTTTCACTTTGTTTTTATGTTGCTTTCCTAAAATAATTTGACAATCCTTGTTTTGAATGAGGCCTCCCTTGTTGGCGACCATGTTTCCTGTCGTCCTGCCTGGTGCCACCGAGCCAGTCTGCCAGCAGCCTCTTATCTTAAACCATCAGTCTGTTCTAGACATATTTTTGTGTGCGTGTCATTTGTTTTCCCAGTGGAAACCACAAGCTGATTTTCCTCATGGTTGAGCAATCGTGCTATTGTTTTCATTATTTGATCTTTGGAAAATACTAATAACTATATCACATGTATATAGAGACACGTTGATTTAGTTTTCCAAGCCCAAATATTCTCCTCTTCAGCATTTGAGTATTGTATCTGTTCCCTTTTTTTAACATTAAATGTTTTTTGTTTTATTATTTGTTACTCCAAAGAATAAAAATACAACATGCTGATATGTTGAGGAAAAATGTCAGCTAATCTTACTTTCTGTGGTTTGTGGCGATCCACAGATAAGGACACATCAAAGGTGGATGTGACTGGACTCCTTGTGGGACTCATTTGTGCCGGAGTGGTGGTGGCTGTTCTTGGCATCTTGATCTGGTATTCGTGCCGAGCCGGATGCAAAGGGGACTTGAGCCGTCGCGCAAGGTGAGTCAGAGGGAACCAACTTATCCGTGCACACTGTGGGTAAGATCAAGTAGTTCGCAGTGTAACGGTGTTGTTGTTTTTTTTGGGAGAAGAAAACCCTTAATTTGTCAGAAAATATGTCAAACTTAATTAAATATCAGATTTAAATGATAACATATCAGAACATAAACGTATATGAAAACATAACATATTTTGATTTATTAATTAAGCGAACAGGCATTATTATAGTTCTGCGATTACGGTCGCTAGATGCCACCACATCTGTCTGTATCTGCTTATCTCGCCCGGCACTGGGGCTATTTTTATCCACGAAAAGGACCATCAAAACGTTATCAGGATGGAGGCTTGGTGTATATAACTTTATTTTATCATAATTCAGTGTTATTTGGTCTTTTTTAAGCATGTAATGTGGCTGCATACCTTTTAAGCTCCTTAAAACACAACACAGCTCCATATTACATCTAACTTGAGTTTTGATGAATCTGATCAGAAACCAGGTAATGTTTTGCAGATTAAGATGAATCACCTATGAAAGTAATGACAATGTTTAAATTATTGGAAAACTTTGCCAGTGTATCCAGGATTTCTTTCAAGGTGCAAATACACATTGTTCCTATGTTCTTGTCTTGTCTAGATACAGGTTAAATTAGTTTCACGTTGCTTCCGTCCTATGGAAATAATAAGCATTGTCTCTATATGTTATTTAAAACTATGCAGGTCATAGTAACATGTATAACATTTGTGTTTTTCTATTGGATGTTTATTCTTTCATTTTTTTAAGAGGTGCATACTCCATTTTTCATATTGTCGTCTTTTTATTTTATACCCTGGATAACAATCCAGGGTATAAGTTTCACTGCCTTACTGACCTCAGGGTTTGCAACTTTGGTGAGAAGTGGACAAACATTCATCAAGGGCTCATGCTGTGGAAGTAATTTAATTTGAGTCTTTGTTTTTTTTTTTTTTTTTTTTTTTTTTTTTTTTTTTTTTGGAACTCCCTATTTTTTGTGGCAGAAGTATAATGACCTCCCTAATTGTTGTGGGAGGTTTGGGTGGAATATTAAACAATAGTAACTGAGTTCCCATCTTTACTAAATGACGAGACGGTGGTATAACGTTCCAGCACTTTATTGAGAAACAGAGCAGAGTGTCACATAGTTGGAAAGTAATCGCACCCCACGGTTCCGCTGCAGTCTCTGTCTGCCCTGTCTCTGTCCGTGTCACTTTTTGGGCTTCCCCTAATACTGCACCGTGGCCTTCCCATGAGACAAAACAAAGACAGTCTATCGTAAACAATCAGTATCCCTCAGCAGCTGCAGCATTTGGCCTTGCAATCAGAAAACAGTGGATCTTATACACAGACATCAGGTCTCCAGGCCTCCTCTGTCCGAGTGGTGTGAGGCCATAGTGACTTCAGAATAATAATTCTTATAACATTCCTCTCTTTTTTTTTTTTTTTTTTTTTTGATGATGGCGTCGTCAGCATCAAGACAAAACAAGATGACCCATCACTTGAAAATGTGAACAAAGCACAGAGGAACCATTTCTGTAAACTCGTAAAGTGGGACCCAAAGGGTTCTCGTGTTGGAACCGGGTAGTGCTGGAACTTTTAGTACAGATCAACATGAATGCTTCATAGAGCTTTAACACACAAGATCAAAGATTTAGCTTTTGTCTACAATTTAGGATTCATCTAATTAGGTAAGGCCTGTTTTAGGTACCTATGCGCACATTATTTTAAAATTACATTAGACTATGGTAAGCTAAACCTGTTCATTAACCAAGGTCGAATCCGTCTACTCTTCACCCACCCTGAATACCCTCCTACTCCTTTCTCCACTCACCCCTACGATGGACAATAATCCACCACTCCAAACTTATAACACCAGGAGCAAAGGCAGGAGAGGTTCAGTGCGTGCAGGGGAACCTCCAGAAAACGCTACCCCTAGGGGGCAGTAAAAACTGCAAGGCCCCCTCCCAGGGAGATCTGCTCTCGGCCAATCTGAGCCTGAAAACCCTGTATTGAATCTAAGTGTTAACATTACCAGCTAATATTAAAAGGATCTTTAGAGGCAATCCGATCCTGGTTCTTCCTATATCAAATCAAAAGGTGCATAAACCATAGATCCTTGTGTGTCTGAAGCAAACAGTTTCCATTTTTTACCATAAAACCATATTGATCAACATGATGTAACATTAAGTGTAGATCTCATAACACAAAAAAAATCAAACATGTGAGTCAGTGGAACAGAGCAGTTAAACAAACAGCAACACAATATGAGAAGAGTCTGAAACGTCAAGAACGCAAAGTTAAGAAAGCCTTCAGGCCATTCATGGCACAAGGCAGAAAATAATCTAATCGCGCTTAGGGTCTCTTCAGGCAACTCCTCCCGTTGAAGAATAAGGAATCAGAGTTCTCTGGCTTCTTCATCCCCAGTCCTCTTCTTGGTTCCCCCTCTCAGGCTGGATGATTGAGCTGGATGGTAATAAGCGTTCAGTTCTGGATGGGCACTGAGCATTTTATTTTGCATTTCTCTCTAATAAAACACTTTGTGAAGATGGTCTGCAGACACGAGTCCTTGTTCCCACTAGAGAACAGAAACAAGGTGTAATTAGTGTTCTTATCAAAACCCCTTTCATGTGTCATTTATTAAAACATCCTTCAAGCACTTTCACATTCAAGATATTTCTGTGCACAATTATTTAGCTCTCAGAATTCTGCAATTTAATTATTAGTTAAAAGCGTAATCTTTAAGTTCAAATGTATCTGCAGTAAATTCATAATAATTCTTAACAGAATGCTTTTAATGTGTGTCTTAACTGTTGTTGTCTGACAGTTGAAGCTCTCTGCAACATAATTTCATCAACATATTCGTTTCATGACATTTCCCATTTATTTTGAAAACCCAACTGAGAAAAAGAAAGCCTTTCCATGTGAAAGCCTTTTTCCTCTCTCCCTCTTTTTTTTTTTTTTTTTAAAGTGAGGTGCTGTTCTGCACAGAAAAGACAAAATATTTATACCATGCTGCTAGTGTTCAAGGATGCCAAGGTTCTACAACACAAAACAAAGCAGAGAGCAGGAGAGAACAGAAGTTTTTTTGAAAATGTTCTAACATTGTTGAACAACTAAAGCTACTTAAGCAAATCAGAATTAGTTCCCAAATTAATCCTAAAATAAAGTAAACCTTACATTGTGTACATTGTGATTATTTATTTATTTATCTTCTTGAACCGAGGATTGAGGACTTTGATTAAGAAGTTCTAGGATGAACGCGTCTCTGCGTTCCTATTTGTCTAGGCCTCTGCAATCTGATCTATGATCTATGTATTCTGAGTGCCTGGTCAGGAAGGGTGAAAGGTTCTCTGAAGCTTTCTGTTTTCAGCAACCCTGAAAACCCAGAACCCTTAGGTGTCAGGTAACCTGTGGGACCACCTCGTCGTCTCTCTGGTTCCACCAGCTGTGTCAAGTCCACAGCAGCTCGTCCCTGGGTGCCATGCCCCAGGGGTCTCCACACCCCCCTGTGTGGAACGTCTCTCATTGTAAGGATCTCACCTTATGTCCCGTTCAAAACAGGAGTTCCAATGTGGGGTGTCTTTGCTGCTTTAATGTTCCTCAGAGAAAACCTTCATTCATTGATATCACCTTCAAGCTGTTACCCTTTTATCATCACAGCCCCCCAACCATCCTGACCAGATCCAAAATGTCCCCATAATTTAATCTAATTAAATTAATCTTACTTATTTTTTTGTATGTAAGACGATAACCATTAAATTATCCTGATCTAAAAGCTGTCAGGTTAAAGGTTTGCTAAACTCAGTGTTGTGTTTTTTCCCTTAGGATGTTTAACTGGTTAAAAAGACTATTGAGTTATTTGTGTTCTAGTTGAAAATATTAAATCCCCATAAATATTGTAACCATTGTACCCTGATGCTTTAATCCTAAATTTACCCATGTTAGTTAGTAGGATGTGTCATTGTGCTAATTTTATTGCAACATTACCCATTTTAGCCAGTAACCTTTTCTTTGCGTTTTATTGAAGCCTGCCAGAGTAGCAGAAATCAGCTTACACTAAGATGTTCATTAAATGAAATGCTATTTAAAAGTTCACATTACTCTACCTATATAGTGAAAACAAATTAATTAATTTATTTATTTAACTGTTGATATAATACCCACTTAATTTATGAAGTTGCTCCATGATTCCATCAAGGTGCTTCGTTAAAAGTTTTCACCTTTACATAATCTTAATGTGTTTCATAATGTGTGTTTTGTTTTAATTGTGTACAACAAAATCTGAAGTGAAATGCATGAAGTCGTGTCTGCAGAACTCATCTGTGTTTTTGTCGAAGGTTGTCCGATGCCTCAGTCATAGTCCTTCAATGTCCTTTTCCAGTCCAATGTCTAAATTCAGCAGCCCAACATCCTCCTTCTCATCAAGAGTCCATCCTCCAGTCCTCACGCCTGCAAACAGAATGAATTCTGCCAGCATTTTTTGCCAAAGAAAACGCTCCATAGGTTGAAAAGAAATTACAGCAAAACAGTCACAAACATTTTAACTACAGTGTTCCCTCTAACATGACAAACATAAAAGAAACAAAAGGATAGAAAAAAAAAAATAAATCAAACTTTGTCTCTAACAAAATAAAACTCAAAACTGGATCAGGCTGAAGTCAATGACATCACCTTTAGTCCTTGTCCCAAGGATCAGCCCCCATGGCACTGCGGCACTGTTTCTGCATTCTCTCGCATCTGAGAATGTCTAAAATGAGACTAAATCTCTATGTTAGCACAATCCTATCATATTGACCAGGTTTCTTTGCAAAGAAAAAGAAGCAGAAAGATAGAGCTGTTAATAGCAGAAAGCAACAAACATTTTTAAGACACCACCTTTCCTGCTGGAAGATCTGGCATAACTTGGTTAAAACTAAGTATAATTTAGTGTCCAAATCTGATTATAACTCCTTACCGCACTGCTATCACTGTCTTTTCAGAGTCTTCTGTTGGCAGAAAAGGTGGCGTCTCCTTTAATCTGAAAGCAATAACTCAGAGAAAAACAAGAGTGTTAATAGCATGCAGTTAAAACCCTGGTCCCCTTAGTGTCCCTTTAACGTGATGTTTTTCCCTTTTTTTCTCTGATCCTGGGAAGGTTTCTATTCTTTACCTTTCCTTTGAAACTCTGTTCAAAACCCCTCCAAAAGAAAGAAAAAAAAAAAACTAAAACAAAATTGTTTTCCAAGGAGCACAATTATGTCTTTTCCAATATGACATAGGTTTTTGACTTATTACAAACCTTTTTGATATCCTTCTGGTCCTTTGACCATGTGTATTTGCTGTTAGTAATACTTTTATTCATATATACCTTTTCAATCTTAATTGGTCAAGGGTGAAACTTTAAAACAATGATTTTTCCCTTTTAGTTTTTAGTGTTTCTCTATAAATGATAAGAGTTTTCCCCATAATTCAGCACATTGAGAAGGCTATCCAAAACAAACCAAGATTAGAATTAGAATTTAACCTTTCAGGAGCTGGCTTTATTTTATTTTTTCCCCTCTGACATAGTTTTCGTGCCCCAGGCCAGAACACACAGACCCAGCCTCGCCATAAACATTCAGATGTTTAAATCATGGTCAGATTTGTTTATCATATCTATTGTCCTTCTCAGGTTATACTGTCCCTCTGAGGATCGCCTCAGCTCAGCATAACTAATAACATCAGATGATTTCGTAACTGATGACGCGTGTAACGTGGCCTTCTGATATTTTGACGCTTTTCAAAATTTCTCATTAGTTGCATTCAAATTCCAAGTAAAAAAATAAATAAAATAAATGAATAGAAAACCCTTAGAAAAGCAATTCATATTTAGTTCCATACAGTTTGTTCAAAGCACAGTTTTCCCTAATCTATTTAAATCAAAAATCTTGTATATCTAAATCTTTCAACTGGACTGGTTTGTGATGAATCATTATTATTATAAGCAATGAGATCTCAGTAATTTTAAATTACTTTAGGGCTAAAAAACAAGTGTTAGGATCTCAGCCTAAATTTGTAAAACAGTAAACTTAACAAGCTTATGTAACGCTTATTTCCAATTTCTAACAAAGCTGAAATATTTCCGTTCAAGCCATGTTAATCTCTCCGTGTATCAATTTAATTTGGTCCTGATATTTAATGTTAAAAAACAAACTTTGTTATTTAAATCTCTCTTTTACTGTACCTCTATTGTTAACATAGTCCATGCTTAAAATGTCATTTGAATTACGGAGCTGCAGTTCTCCCAAAACAAATGAACATTCTGAAACCATGAACATTACTTTTACCCCGAATTAATTCACACATACGAACGTTTAGTTACATAGATACATACACACGTACGGTTACATACAAACGATGACATTCTGACAGACAAACACGTGCAGGCCTGCTTTTTCACCATCTTAAATAGTTCTATGTTTTTCATATTTTTTAAACGTCAACGCCGAAAGATGTTTTCAACGCGTTAAGTTCCCGCTTAGTTTAAAAGGTGGGGAGCGTGCGCTGGTTACGACCCCCCGATGCTTCGTCCACACGCGGTTTTACGCTTCAGTCCCGCAAGGATACAACTCTGTGTCTCGCAGACACTTGGACGCTTACCCATTTTTGAAAGTTATACGTCGCTATTAGCAGTTTAGACCAATTTTATCCACAACGGAAGTGCCTAATCGGTCCCCACGTAAACGCTTCCCCGGTGCAACGCCTTTTTAGTTTCGTTTCCGTTTCCTTGTTTTTATCGCTTTTCTTTTTTCTCTTAATTTTATTTTTATTATTTAGTAGCAGTACTGCAATAAAATAAAATAATAGTAATAATAATAACCCCTATGTGAGAAATCTGCATGTTTAATCAAATCATTTCAAATCATTTATGCATGTCATGCGTCTGGGTCCCTACGTTTTTCAGCATGAAATCGAACGTCTCACCCTGGGGCAAGGCTGGACCCTGAAAAAACTCTGCCTTTGAACCATTACACTGACTCTTCTGCTTCCAGACTTTTTTTTGTTTGTTTGTTTTTATTTATTTTATCCTTTTTTTGTTTTTTATTATTATTTTTTACTCGTCTTTAGCACGATCGACCAACTAAATGAAAGGCCTCACATCCGATGGTCGCCTTTTTGGTATAATGGTCGGGGTCCCCACTTATCAAAGCTGCAAACGTCTTCGCAACAGTCAAGGACTTAAGCATCCCTGCCGCTTTCATCCACAACAGAGGTGGACAGCCTCTTGCACAAACCCAAGACAAGAGGACTTTAAATGGACCAGCTGCAAACTGCTCAGCCGGTCACCTGTTCTTCAGGTGAAAATCACTCTGCCCCTCCTCCCCCCTTGTGGGAAAGTCCGTATTTCAGCTGAAAACGTATTCTAATTAAATTTTGAATTTTAGTTTAATGTTTAAACCTTAGTCACCGTTCGGTATTGCGAACCCTGTTTTATTTGCCTTAAGGATTAAATATAATTCATTATTTCTACCGGCTTTTACTTACTACCTTTTAGGTTTACAGTTTTAAATTTTAAAATTTCTTGAGGTATACTTTAAAATGGGGTTTAAATTTTAAAAGCTTGCAAGCATTTTTGACCAATTGCGTTTGTTTTTAAAAGAGCTGGAAAATAATCCCCTTACCGTCTCATGAAAGAAAGGTTCGGATCTTCGCGCCGACGCCCAGAGACGCTCCGAGACCAGGAGCTCCTCCACATCCCTTGAAAATCCATTCGGGGTACCAGAGGCCGGATAACCTCTCCGGGCCGGCCAAAGCAGCTCCTGTCCCCGGACTCCCTCGCTCGTCGGTCGGAGATCCTGTTCGTGACGCCAAATTGTTGTGGGAGGTTTGGGTGGAATATTAAACAATAGTAACTGAGTTCCCATCTTTACTAAATGACGAGACGGTGGTATAACGTTCCAGCACTTTATTGAGAAACAGAGCAGAGTGTCACATAGTTGGAAAGTAATCGCACCCCACGGTTCCGCTGCAGTCTCTGTCTGCCCTGTCTCTGTCCGTGTCACTTTTCGGGCTTCCCCTAATACTGCACCGTGGCCTTCCCATGAGACAAAACAAAGACAGTCTATCGTAAACAATCAGTATCCCTCAGCAGCTGCAGCATTTGGCCTTGCAATCAGAAAACAGTGGATCTTATACACAGACATCAGGTCTCCAGGCCTCCTCTGTCCGAGTGGTGTGAGGCCATAGTGACTTCAGAATAATAATTCTTATAACACTGCTATAAAGCTGTGTTTCAACAAAGAAACACCTTAACAATGACCAACCACTTTGACGTTTTCTAGTCATGTTTCCGTCCTCACCATAGTACAGAGACCACCCTGGTCAAAGTGTTTTAATGATATCCATATAAATGCAGACTGTGGAAGAACCACAGTGCTGGTATTACTGGGCTTAAGTGCAGCATTCAATACTGTCGGTCAGAGCGCCTGGAAAACTGGGTCGGGGTTTCTGGTCCAGCAGTCAATTGGTTTAAATCCTGCTTAAAGGACAGTGACTTTTTTCTGTTAGTAGTTAACTTTACATCAGAGATGACAAAAATCACATGTGGGGTTCCCCAAGGGTCCATCCTGGATCCCCTCCTTTTCAATATCTACATGCTCCCTCTAGCTCAGATCTTAAAAAAAAACATAAATTACCATAACTATGCAGACGACACACAGCTCTACATCACCATGTCACCAGGTGACTATGAAGCCATTCAAGCGCTGAGTAAATGCTTAGAAGAAATAAATGCATGGATGTGCCATAATTTCTCCAAATTAAAATAAATTAAATTAAAATAATTTAGTACATAGCTTTAGTTGTTTCAGCTAGGAACCACAGATCAGGCCCGAAACCTGTGTGTAGTGATGGACTCAGACCTGAACCTCAAAAAGCATCTAAAGACAATTACAAAGTCGGCCTTCTATCACCTGAAGAACATCCTAAACCTAAATTGGATATAAAATATGCTTTGAAAGCCAGGCTGTTGTGAGGAATCAATTTAAATGAAAAGGGCTTTCTTCAGTACGTTTGACAAGAGGTAACAAATTGAACTGTTATGTACTCGGATCTTGTAATATAGTCACATCACTGTACTTTCTCCACATGCCTCGCTGCTCCTGTACAACGAACAGAAAACCACCAAGTGGTAAAATAAAATAAAAAAAAAACTCTAAGAGTAGTTGGCCTGGAAGAAAAAGGTTAGACTAGCGCATAAATAAGGGTCATCGGCGACTGGCCTTTTTTTCTTTTTCTCCCCAACTCTGTATCTGTACTTCTTGTAACAACTGCAGTAAAGAGCCATAAAAAATGCCTTTATATATTTTTCTATTATGACAAAATTTGTTGCTGACTTTCCCATTCAAGTGAGACATAATATAAACGTCTTTCCTGTCCTCACAGCTCCATCCGAAGACCTCCCAGGAGGACCAACGCCTCCCTAATAATGCAAAGACTGGATGAGGTCTCCAGGCAGCCCGTCCTCTCGCCAGCATCCCCGCCTGCGTTCGATGGGACAGACCCTCCCGGCCTGCCCTCATACGAACAGGCGATCTCCTCCAGTGGACAGCACGACGCGCCACCTCCTCCCTATCCTGGGTAACTTGCATGTGGATGGATGCTTTTATTAACTTTCTGAACCATTGTCGCAAAATCTGTCTCGGCGTAACTTTGCGTTTGTTTTTGGTTGCAGCTCAAGGCCCGGGACTATTCGACGGTAGTTGCCCCGAAAAAAAAAAACAAAGTCCATGACTGTGAAAAATAAAAAAAATTTAATTTATAAGTAGCATCTATATCATGATAATGTATGTCTTTATTTTGTGATGTTGATTTTAAACCTTTAATTGTTGCCTTTTATTTAGTTATTTTTTACAGAGAGAATGGAAGTTCATAAATGTACAAAAACATGATTTACCCCCTTTTTTCTGTATTTTCTGGTATTTTCAGACAGAGAATGAAACTAAATATTGTTGCTGTTGGTCAAAAACCTTTTTATTCTTTTATCCTCCATTTTGATCATTCTTGACATCTGTAGTTGGGTTTTTATTTCTCAAATATTGATTGAACAGTCTTAGAAACATCATTTGACTTGAACAAACAGTATGGATATATTTTCAAAAGAAATCCATTTCCCAAAGTCATCAATTTGTAGAGAGACAATGTTTCTGTCTGACGGCGACGTTATGAATGCGTTCTGCAATAATCCTTTTGGCTTTGAGGTTGGTGGGTTTGATTAACATCACTTTTAGTGTTCTCCACAGATTTCTAGTGCTAGAGACATTGGCAAATATGTTAAGGTTTGGAGATGGTTTCCAAAGAGATCGCGTAAAGGTTAGAAAAAATATATAAATTTTCATCTGACATCACTTAAAATAAAAACAATGTTAGATTTTCACAAAGTTTCAAGAAGAAACCCGTGGCTCTGCTAAAATCTTGAGTTAGTATTTAACATTGTGGACCTTAGTTATCCATAAGTTTGTCATCTTCAAACGTACCTCTCCAAATAAACTATGTACTTTTAAATGCTTACTGCAGTCTCATTTGCAAGGCAGATGTTTTTTTTTTTACATGACATAAGATTTTGGGGTTTCATGAAGGAGCTGCGTTTTTCAGGGTGGAATCGCAAGCAGTTGTACTTTAACTTTAAAGCCTTTCTTTATTTCAAAATAAAGTTCTATTTTAATTATTTATGTTTCATCTGTGTTATTGTATCGATCAAAGAAATTCACAATCTCCTAGTTTGACTCTAATTCTTTAGGTAATAACATTTCCTTGCCAGAACCTACAAAGCTTACCTAATAAAACATATTTGTTTAGTCTGTACTTTGTTTTACATTATTTTGTTTGAGGCGTATTAAAAAAAAAAAAATCTATCCATCTATCTATATTACTGAGCTTTAGATATTTTTTTTTTATACAAGGACAAATAATGTTTATCTCAGTAAATCAATTCAAAGAGTAAAACTCTTGTGGTGGTATACTTTTATACCACCACAAGAGTAGGTATACGTTTTTCTGTTTATGTTAAGTTTTAGCAGGAAAGTATATTGTATAGCACAAACTTTTAAAAGGACGATTCTTAATGCTGAAATGGTCTGTTACATTCATATGGCATAAAATCATGGCGAGGGTTTTCGAGTTGACCGTATTCATGCAGGCAGTCACTGACTCCTTCCTCAAAGACGGTTAGTCGTGAAAAAAGAAGCTGGCTGTTCTGTCTTCCAGGTATGTCAGTGGAAAGTTGAGTGAAAGGAAAAAGTGTGCTTAAAAACTACAGTCAGGGCCGGTGCTTTTAGAGCCACCACATTGAATATGGGGGATGTAAGCCAGCGTTCCTTGTACCGAACCCTGTTGTCTATTTTGAGAAACTAAATATCCATCCATTGTCTTTTGCTTAGCCCAGATTAGGTTGTGGGGCCTAATCTGGGCTAAACAAAACTTTATAGACGGGACCAGAGTTTTCTGGATCTTCCCTGGGGTGTCTAACCAGTAGGATGTGCCCAGGAAATCTGCAAAGGAAGGCTTTTAGAGGGCCACCTGATCAGATGCTCAAACTCTCCCTGGATAACAGAGCGCCTCACCCTGTCTCCAGGCCTGAGCCCAGCCAGCCTCCAGAGGAAGCTAATTTCAGCCACTGGTTTCCAGGATCTCATTCTTTCAGTCATGATCCATGTTTCATAACCAGTGAGGGTCGGAATGTAGACTGACCAGTAAATCCAGTTGGGTTTTAAACCATATTAGCAGAAATTTTAATCAAATCAGTTTGTATATAAATCTTTTGGAATAGAATTACTTCAAAAAAATATATATTGTCATTTGCACCATTTTTATTTATTTGTTTACTTATTTATTCTGTCCTATTTCCGATGGTCACGTGATTTTTGGATTTTTTTTTTATATATAGTATGTGGAGTAAATTTTTTTCAAATTGAAAGATATAGACACTATTGTGTGTGTGTGTGTGTTCTGCTCGCAGTGTAACACAATCCACCCTGAAAAAGAAGTTTCATGTTGCCCGCTAGGTGCAGCCATGTGTCCCTGCCTCAAACGCTGAAGACTTCTCGCAAACAAAAACTAACGTGACGCGTAATGAAGGCAAAGTAAATCCCGCAGAGAGAGTGGAGACGCAGAACCAGCCTGGCGTGGCGTGGCGTGGCGTGTGTATGTGTGGGGGGTTTGTTTCCCTCCGCGCGCCGCTTTCCACGGGTTTCTGTGGGGGGAAAGGACCCGGGTCTGCTACGATGTGTGCCCCCCGCTTCACGAAGCCTCTGCGTGGAAGTGAACCTTTCACCGGATGATGGACAGCAACTACCCGAGCTCCAGCTTCGCGGACGCGCTGGCTGCACCACCACAGGCCGCGGCTTCTTGGGCCTACGGCCGCGGCTCCGCGGCTATCAAGCCAAGGTAGGAGACCGGGGAGAGGGCGGGTCACCTTCCCAAGGAAATGCCGGTGATGGAGGGCCTAGTGTTTGCTTTTGGGGCACAAACCGCAGAGGTTCTTTTGGAAACACGGAGATATAAAGCTTTATTTCTGGACGTAAAGTCAGCTGTAGAGTCTGACTTGTCGGGTTTTTTGTTTGTTTGTTTTTAGCCGTGTGTTGCTGCCTCCCATCTCGCTAACTCACGTTAGCAAACATTCCCTCAGGCATGGCCATTGACTGTTTCTAGTTTAACAATAAAATGTTTTTACATTTGTGAACACGAGCTGACCGGCTAGGCTCGTCACTGTCATCCAGTCAGCGTGTTTTTTTTTTCTCCTCCACTGGTGGACAGTTTACGGCAGAAGAAGTCCCGGCAGTCAGGGCTAGTTACTGGGGGGGACAGTTGTGTTAACTTCGTGTTGTTGTTTCGTGTCGCTGTGGGCAAGTTTTTGTGCCATTGTGTCTCGTTTATTCAGAGAAACCGAGCCGGTGAAACTCTGAAGGGTCTCCTGATCAAAGCAGGTGATCATTAATGGCTGGTTTGTTTCTCTTAAGGTGTGTTTTTGTTTTTTGTTTTTCTGGCTGAACAGCTTTATCTATTACATGTAAATCAGCTCCAAGCTGGTAGCAAATGTGTTTTGTTGGAAAACAAACAAAAAAACAAACAAAAGTTCATTCATTCTTAATTGATCACGGTTATTAATCATTGCAAAAGTACTAAGTATCAATTGTGCCTGAGTAATTATCTCAGTATCATTGTTTTTTTTTTGCCTCCTGATTAGTTGTTGTGTTTCATTTAAACAACAAAGCCATGCTATGTCACCTCCTAGGATTTATTTATCCACTTTATAGGTACCACAGTCCGTTTTGTGCTCGGTTTATCAGCGAATAGCAGCAGAACTTCTGGTGTTTTGCATTCGTCAAAGGAGCCAGCGAAGAGCCAAAGTCTCTCCATACTCGGATGTTTACCTTCTGGCCTATGGATTTAATTACATTTTGAGTATGGAGCCATGTTTCTGAGTGACAGATGAGTAATTGGTGGAAATATAAGTTTTAGGCAGCACTCCTCTGAAGCAGGTTTTGTTATTCAGACAATTTAGAATTTTAAATTTTTTTGCAAAAACAGAACACGGTAACTTTTTTTTTTTTTAGAGTAGAATCCAATCCACAGTAACTCGGGTTGATCAGATTCTTTTACTTCACAAGCTGATACACAGCCTTTTAAATCATTGCTTTCCAGTTATTGGGGAAACCTGCAGCAGACTTTTTGTTTGGTTGTGAAACACCAATTTGAAAACCAGAGGAAGGAAGGAAGGAAAGAAAGAAAGAAAGAAAGAAAGAGAAGCCGGTTAAATTTGCAAAGATGATGAAAAGAAAGGAGAAAGGAGGGTGGAGTAGAGGAATTTTGCGCAGGATGCTGCCAGTGCACAAAATGAACCGACCTTTTTTCTGGAGGGGGAACGCGTTCAGCGTAACTAGAGCCGGTGACGACACCGGACCGGGCAGCGTGTCTCCAGCAGGTTAGCAAACACTCCCTCCGTGGACCTGTCATCCCATCCCAGACTTGGCACACATGCCATGGTGTTATACCAAGTCTAGGACACGCAGGCCTCAGGAAGAGGTGTGCTGCTGGTGCAGTTTGGTTTTAGTAATCAATGTAAAAGACTAGTGAACAGAGGGGAAAAGTATCGGGAAGTCTTTTAATTTTTTCTTTCAGCTGTCCAGCGTAGAACAGCGCGGTGGAACGCCGATGGCCGAGCTATAAGCCAGTCAGATGGCGCAGGTAGCTGCTGTGAGATGGACCCAAACATCACCTGCGCTAATATTTTCCAGACACGTTGTCCTCACGGCCTTTTTAATGAAAACATTTTAATCCTGTGTGGCTACTACTAGTTTGCACAAGCCGCACAGCTACATATCTAAGCATGTACACTCACCGGCCACTTTATTAGGTACCCAATGCTAGTAACGGGTTGGACCCCCTTTTGCCTTCAGAACTGCCTCAATTCTTCGTGGCATAGATTCAACAAGGTGCTGGAAGCATTCCTCAGGGAGTTTGGTCCATATTGACACGATGGCATCACACAGTTGCCGCAGATTTGTTGGCTGCACATCCATGATGCGAATCTCCCGTTCCACCACATCCCAAAGATGCTCTATTGGATTGAGATCTGGTGACTGTGGAGGCCATTTGAGTACAGCGAACTCATTGTCATGTTCAAGAAACCAGTCTGAGATGATTCCAGCTTTATGACATGACGCATTATCCTGCTGAAAGTAGCCATCAGAAGTTGGGTACATTGTGGTCATAAAGGGATGGACATGGTCAGCAACAATACTCAGGTAGGCTGTGGCGTTGCAACGATGCTCAATTGGTACCAAGGGGCCCAAAGAGTGCCAAGAAAATATTCCCCACACCATGACACCACCACCACCAGCCTGAACCGTTGATACAAGGCAGGATGGATCCATGCTTTCATGTTGTAGACGCCAAATTCTGACCCTACCATCCGACTGTCGCAGCAGAAATCGAGACTCATCAGACCAGGCAACGTTTTTCCAATCTTCTATTGTCCAATTTCGATGAGCTTGTGCAAATTGTAGCCTCAGTTTCCTGTTCTTAGCTGAAAGGAGTGGCACCCGATGTGGTCTTCTGCTGCTGTAGCCCGTCTGCCTCAAAGTTCGACGTACTGTGCGTTCAGAGATGCTCTTCTGCCCACCTTGGTTGTAACGGGTGGTTATTTGAGTCACTGTTGCCCTTCTATCAGCTCGAACCAGTCTGGCCATTCTCCTCTGACCTCTGGCATCAACAAGGCATTTTCGCCCACAGAACTGCCGCTCACTGGATGTTTTTTCTTTTTCGGACCATTCTCTGTAAACCCTAGAGATGGTTGTGCGTGAAAATCCCAGTAGATTAGCAGTTTCTGAAATACTCAGACCAGCCCTTCTGGCACCAACAATCATGCCACGTTCAAAGTCACTCAAATCACCTTTCTTCCCCATACTGATGCTCGGTTTGAACTGCAGGAGATTCTCTTGACCATGTCTACATGCCTAAATGCACTGAGTTGCCGCCATGTGATTGGCTGCTTAGAAATTAAGTGTTAACGAGCAGTTGGACAGGTGTACCTAATAAAGTGGCCGGTGAGTGTATATCTATCTTTTCCTGGGAGGCAAGCCTTCGGAAGTTCTGGAGTGTCATCCTGACTGGGTGCTTTCTTTACGTCTGGGACACGCAGGAGTCAAAGCAGCGACCCCCTGAGCGACTTAGGCGTAGGAGAAACAGTTACCACTGAGGACATTCTGCTCTGCGTCCTCGCTGGATCCAATTGGTCCGATAACTCGCGTGGATCAAACTGCTAGGGCTGGACGATAAATCGATTTAATCGATTAATTCGAATTAAAATTCTTTAAGATTTCATTTTTGGAAAATCTGGATTTTATTTTGCCAATACACTTATTGGGTTTCCATGAAGAGAACAGCATGTGATGATGAATATATGTTTAGGCAAATGTATTGTCAAAATATTGTTAAGTGGCAACTTTTTTTACCATAATACGAGGTACTTCATTTACTTATTTACTTTTTTTTTTTTTACTTAGTTTGAAGTTCACAAGTGCAGTGAAGCTTGTTCTTAGCTCAATGTGTAATACCACTAGCAGCAAATGTTCTGTTATATTTTCATTGTTTATAATGGCACGGCTGCCATCTTGTTTTACAAGCATGTTTCACAGCTTGTTTTTAGTTGCACTTTGAGTTCAGGTCAACTCCCTGACGAAATGCTTGACATAAAAGCAAGGTTTTAAAATAATTTCTTTAATTTCTTTTTATGAAACAAAAAGGAGGAAAAAAATTGATTAATCGGATTTGCTATGATAAAATCGGAGATTTATTTTTTAATCCATATCGCCCAGCCCTACAAACTGCACACCTGAGTGTGGCCGCTCTGACGTTTGAGCTGCGACAAAGAAAAATGCTGAAGAAACAGCTGGAATGAAGAGTTTATGGCCACAGATGTGAAACGAGCTGCCTGCTGGAGGAGAACAAGATGCGGATGGAAGAGCAGCCAGGAAAAGAAGATGGATGAGCAATTCAAGACGGTGTGATGGTGCGGCATGAGGCGGGGGGCTTCCACGTTTGGCTGCTGTGACGGGTCTGTGGTCTCAGCGTCTTTCGTCTACGTCAGACCGGTCGAACGCGTTCACCTTCCAGATGCTCCTCCTAACTCTGATGAGTCTGAGGCGTACGGCACACCTTTTCTGCCTCGACCAATAATAAAATTCATCCCAAATAGAAAACGTTATACATAGGTTGTCTTGTGAGAATAAATGATTGAAGAGACGTACGTTCTTCTGCATATGTCTTCAGTCACAAGTTAAGGGGCTTCTTGAAAGTAAATAACACAAGAGGTCGCAGGGGTTTAAATCCAAGCAGCTAAAGCAGCCGTTCTGACCATGGTAGTAAAAAAAAAAGTGCTGCTGTAATCCTCAGCTTTAAAACTTAAAAAAACAATACAAAAGGTCCCAGGTGTATAAATAAAAGCAGCTACTGCAGAGGATTGCTGAGCAAAATACTCTGATGAGCTCTAAGCTGCACCAGTGGAGAAGTCAGTTGTTCTGATTTGAAATACTAGATTACATTATTACTTGTTTCTCCTTTTTAATACAATTAAGGTAACGAAGGAATTATGGTGACACTAATATTGGCAATAATAGTAAAAGATCAAATGTTTTATACTAATCCACAAGAACATGTTGGTGTGGTTGTTTAATGTTGGGACCACCTTCGGTGAACATAATTATCTTTTACAGGTTGTGGTCCGAACGAAAGACTAAGCGAAAATAAAGTCAGAATAGCCTTAATTTTTATTCACCGTTATCCCCAAAAGCGTCATGTAACTTTAGTGTTCTGCCTCGCACGGGTGCCAGGCGTGCTGCAGCCTTTAAACGTTTGTTAAGAGGCAGCTTTGTGTGTGTGTGTGTGTGTGTGTGTGTGTGTGTGTGTATCTGATGTTCACCTAGCTTTTGTGAGAACGATCTGCAGACCCTGCACTCCTCAGCGGGGGAACCGAAGATGAACTTCCAGAGGTTTATAATTGCTGAACCGCTCCTATGTGTAGGCGCACACTCCAACGAACGAGGTAGCCGAAAAACGCGTGAAAATGTCACCTGTGGTAGCTCGTCAGGATCACTTGTTCACTCTCTTTGCTCTTATAAGTCGAACACATTAACTAACTTTATTTTTTTAGCTTCACTTTTTTTTTTTGTTGGGGAGGGAATCCTTGCTTTTCTTACAGAGCGTTGTTGTTGTTTTGGGAAGCGGGTCCAAAGCGGGCCGTAAAACCTGGCCTCCGCTACCCAGCATGCAATGCACCGTGACGTCCATTCATAACATGTTTGTATTTTGGATGTTTTCAGGGCGCGCAGAGCATGAAAGACAGCCTGTTGGCAATGTTACGCCATATGTGTATCAATAATTAATCTGCTTTATCAATTGAAATTAATGGCAATCCAAGCTGAGTGTCCAGGAAAAAGGGACCCATTTCCTTTAAAGCAAAAAAAAAAAAAAAAAACATTTCAGGAGAGTCTCTGTTTAAAGTTGAAAAAGATCACCCTGTATTCCTGTTCTGTAAGGAAAAAATAAGTTCAAATAAGTGGAGTGATTCACTTACTGTTTGTATGTAGCACTTTCATTGTGTTTGTTTTTATATTGTATTTGTGTCCAAACCCTGTGAATTCTATGTTCAT
The DNA here is from genome assembly GCF_011125445.2 of Fundulus heteroclitus. Classification (NCBI taxonomy): domain Eukaryota; kingdom Metazoa; phylum Chordata; class Actinopteri; order Cyprinodontiformes; family Fundulidae; genus Fundulus; species Fundulus heteroclitus. The sequence continues at coordinate 32,522,636 of NC_046364.1, forward strand.
TATTATTGTTGTTATTAGCAGCAGGGCTGAATTTCCTCCCCAGCCCGCCTCTGATCACGGCAGCACCGTCAGCCAGTGTGACAGTGTCTGGACAGCGGCTCACACACCGCTGCAATATTCTCTGCAGCTTTATAGATTGGTGAACTTTAAAGTCTTAACGTCAGACGTCATCTTTAATATGTCTGTGAATAAAAGAACAATGTGAAAGCACTGAACATGGAACAAAAAAGATGTTCCCTGGGGAAGTAATACATCTGTCATTCAGTGATGTGCTTGTTTAAAATAATTTTTGATGATGAATAAAAAAAAACTATACTAATCATAAGATCAATAACTTATTATTATTATTATTATTATTATTATTATTATTATTAATCGATAGGATAGGGGTGCACTGGCTAAAGAAATGTTAAAACACTGATCTACAATTTCTCCAGAGCCAATGTTATTCACCATAGCTCATATTTTAATATATTTCATATTTCATACAATATTTTTTTCATTCATTAAACTCCACCACCTTCAAACAGTTCAGAGAGCACTTTATTTAACCGGCAGTTAGGTAAAAAGTTTGTTGAATAGACGGTTAAAATATTCTTTTTTTGTGTGTATTTGTCTAAAAATGGGTCATTAACCAACAGCATAAAAGGGCCAAGGCTGCACTTAAAATGGATGTTTTTATTTGTTTTGATAATTATCAATATCGTTCAATATAATTTCTATTTTATCTATGTTTTGTTTTTTTCTATATGGTCCAGCCCCAGTCTGTCCTTCCATTTTGTCTTGCGTTTTTGTTAAACCAAGTTCTAATGTGCATTTTGGCTTAATACCGTAGCCAGACGTCACAAGCCTGACGCAAAGAGCGGGTGCCGACATTTTCCTGACTTCTCACGCACCACACATGACATTCCTCACTGAAAATAAAGCCCAATTGCTGTATATTGATCTGAAAAACCATTTACTATATCTCAAATTCAGCTAATGCTTGGATCAAAACTTGCGCGATTGCTGGTTTCATGGAGGTCTAACGTCTCGTTTCTTCATTGAGTTGTGCTGTCGCAGGCAGCAAAGAAATGTACATTATTTTTGGTTATTTTTTTTTATATTCATATTTTGTCCCTTAAGTACTTGTATCTTGACAATTTTGGCCCATGGCCCAAAAAGTTTAGACATCCCTTAATTTGGATATGCTTTTATTTTTTTACCATTTTTGGCATTTCGGGCATGACGGTTAGGAGGTTAACCCAGTTTGCAGAAAGCAAAGACTGTTGCACGTTTTCCTAAAATGTCTCTATGTTTTCGCAATGGTGCTTCTCTTTTTCTGAAGCTTCAAGTGTTTCCAGGAACATTATTAATTTCAGAATAAATGGGGGAAAAAAATAGGAATTTATCCACCATAGCTGTGCAAGAACTGGTTTGGACCAGCGTTGACCAAAGTCGGTCCCCAAGGGCTTGTGTCCTGCGTGTATTAGATGATTCCTTTGCAGTTCAGTGAACTGTCCCTCAATTAGAAAATATGAGTTGTTAACAGGCTTCTGCAGAGCTTCTTGGCATGCCAAGGAGGTAATTTGGTCATTTAAATCAGCATTGGTGCAAGGACACGTATACAACTTCCTCAATGTTGACCCTAAAGAACTGGAGTTGGGTACCTCCACTTCAGGCTTTGATGTTACCAGGAAACCATCAGAGTTACAGGAGTCCTGATGCCGGGTCAAGAATAAAAACAACTCCACCACCACATTAATCAGGCCTTTTACATTCCTGACTTGAAACTTCTATGAAACCAGATTTTTGAAGGGCGGCTGATAGGAATTTTAAGTCCACTGCACCTTCTCAGTCTTCACAGGGCGGCTTATCGTTGCTTGTGAAAAATAAAAGCAGTTGTAGAAATGAGGTTTTGTTCGTTTCTGTGCACGCAGTCCCAGTGATGTTGCACCAAGCCTCGATGGAGAGCTCCTCCAGCATCAAAGCTACACTACGACCCAGCAGCTCCCCACCTACACTACAGCACACATCCCAGCTGCTGCACGTGAGTTTCAGACGCCACAAGTTTCGTTTCACTGAAGGCCCCAGTCGGCCGTATGACTAACTTTATCTGAGGCCTCAGTCCTTGAGGATGATTTTAATTAAAGTTGCTCTTTCGTTTTGACTGTCAGGCACACTTGAGTCTAGCAGTAATAACCCCGTGACCTCAATCATGAGCTTCCTGTCTGCCATGGAGTCGAGAAGTCTTCAGGCTGGTCCTGTTAGTGCCTCGTTGCTTCCTCCTTTTAGTCCTCCATCTTGGACTACTGGTAAGAGCAAAGAAACTTTAGAGTTTGTGTAGTCAGACCTGATCCTGTTGATTTATGATTTTCAGTCTTGAAAGTTGTTTTTTTTTTTGTCAGCATACAATGTAATAAAGTTTGATTTCTTCTGTTTAGGTGCCAACTCCTCCACCACCGAGCTATATCTGACCGGTGCCCTGCCTTCCACAGCCAGCTTCCCTTCTCCCGCTGCTCTGTCCTCCTTTCAGCACGCAGGTGCCTACCCATCCAGGAGCTATGCCGCCAACACGTCCCTAACTCTTCCGGATCCCGCCTTCAGCACTTCCACCAACGGCCTGTTTTCTCACCACGACCCTTTGCTTCATCTTAAACCCAGCCAAGCTGTGCTACCCACTGCCCTGGCCTTCAATCACCTCTCTACGCCTTCTCTAGGCTCGGCTCTGCCCGTTCAGTCCTCCACTTACCGCTCAGCCCAGGAGTCGGCCCCCCACCTACTGCAGCCGCAGTTCGGCCTGCTTCCTGCTGCGCTGCCTACGCCTCATGGTGCCACACAGTCCTACGGGGCTGCAGTCTTCTCTGGCTCTGTTGAAAGAGCTCTTCAGCGTGAATGTAGTGTGATCAAGCATCACCAGAGGCCTTCAAGCAGCCATATGGCCTCGGAGCATATGCCCAACTCGGAGGACTCCTTGCAGGGGTATTTTGGCTCTGGCGGTGAAACGGATATGTCTTACCAGCAGGATCCGGCCCGTCACACGCCGGCGTCCTGCGGCGCCTCTTCGAGGACAGACTCGACACGAGGAGTCAGTGGGTCCCCGCAGCCTAAAAGCGATTGTGGAACACAACCTTATTCATCGTCTTCTTTGCTGGAAAGTAAAGACCTTTCTTCTAGGATGAACTCACACACTGCAGCGGATGAAGAGAGTCACGGCCAGAACTTGAGAACAGGGTCTCCTGAGCATTATCCCTCCCCTACGCAGAAGCAGAACTCCGTCATCGCTAATCAGCAAGCGGTTCAGCTGTCCAGCCTTATGTCGGACAGTTTGTCTGGAGGTTACATGGCCCCACAAACGCAGTCTCAGACCTCTCAATCCCCCACAGAGAAACTCTCCTCCCTTTACACTACCTTGCCGTCCCACTCGAGCCACTGCGATAACGTGGCGGCCGTCAGCCAAGCCCTTATTTATACGTCAACTCCCGGGCTGAGCCAAGAGCAGATCCAGTACGGGGCCCAGGTTCAGAGATTCTGTCAAGAAAACCTCCCAGAGAGCTACACAAGCGCCCACTCCCAGGGCGCCCCGAATCTGACGTTTACGTCTCAGCCGCAGGAGCAAGCTTCGGCGACGCACTCTCAAAGCTACGACGCGGGGCAGTCGCTCAACTCCGTGTTCCAAACCACGTGTATGCAAAGTCTCCCGACGTCCAATTCTCTGGTGGGTTATAGCCACATGCAGGACTCGGTGGGAGGTAAAGCACATACCCCCGCTTCCCACCAGCAGACACAGCCTCACTGTGTTTTATCCGTACCTCTGTCTACATACTCCTCACCTGCTCCACCCTTACAGAATAACATAAGTTCCTCCTTACAGGAAACGGAGCCAGCGTACGCCAAACAAAAGCTTGAAGAGCTTCCACCCCAGGACGTCGGGGCTCTGCAGCAGGTGTCCATGGTCTCTGTTGCCGCTAATAGCCTGGCTTCTCACAACAACGTCATCTATGTGGTTTCAAAAATGGATGACCACAAACCACAGAGTGTTATTCGAAGCAATTCGCGCTCCGAGGAGCAGTTCCTGGGACTTTGCCATGCAAACTCGGCACAGGCAAAGGATGAGCGCGCAGGTGCCATGACCCAGCAGCAGGTTTGTTTGAGCAGGACCAATGGTCATGAGGTTGGTAACTCTGAGGCTTCGGACACCTCCGTTTCCTCTCACGGACTCATTAGTTCAGAGCAGCTTAACCAACAGCTCAGGTCTCCTGAGTCTCACCAACAAAACCAGCAAACTCACTCTCAGTCCCAGAGTCAGCTTCCAGCAGCCCACTCTCAGTTTATGCCAGCCTCCGGCTCTCAGGGGCTTCTTGAGTCCAACCGGATGATTCTGGTCCAGCAGCCTCTCGTCCACCAAAGTCAGAACGCTTCAAAGCTGGTATCGGTGCAGGGCGTCCAACCAGGCCAGTGTTTGGGCCCGGTTCATGTCCAGTACCTCCAGATGGATCGGGACCTACTGTGCACCAATGTCACCAACGGAAACCAGAGCCAGCAGACCGTAGTTGTGTCTGAACAGAGCTCAGAATGCTCCTCTTCCTCTAAACACCATTACAGCCAGACGGCACGTCAGCAGCCAAATGACGGCAAGAACCAGTTTGACCTCAACTCCATTTGCTTTCCAGACTCTATGCTCTTGGAAGACGACAGGAACATTTTGTCGAACGTCGACGACATCTTGGCTGCCACCGTGGCAGCCTGCGGCGTCGCGCCTCAGGATTTCGTCAAGGCCACGTCGTCCGCTGAGGCCGAAATGACCGCAATGGCAAGTCCCGTCGATTCCAAAGGTCACCTCCTGACCGTGGACATAAGCCAGATGTCGCCCAGTTTTACCTCGCCGCAATATTCTGCCGTCACCAACACTAACTGCCACACTATCAGCATGACACTAAATGGTGCTCGGATGGCGGCGGACGGCCAGGATCGGTCCGCTCGTCACAACTCTACCGTCAATCTCGCCATGAATGGAGATGGGAGGTGCTCTGAGAGTGGCTACCACTCAGCCAGACAGGTTTTCGACTCACCGGGTGTCCACAATGGAGTCCACGAAAAAACTAAATGTGCAGAGTCCCAAGAACGTCCAGGGAGAGAAGACTCTCCAAAAAAGAGAGCGCGCTCCAAGGAGGGCGAGGGACCGACCAAACCGGCCAAGGGCAGCGACCAAACCAAGCGTCAAAACTCAAGGGGCAGTGATACCAGTTCACCGTCCGCCTCAAACAGCAGCCAGGACAGCTGTCCTCAGCACGAAAGAATCAGGCAGAAGATCCGCGAAGTGGAAGAGAAGCAGCCGGAGGTGAGGAACGGCTTCCTTGGCTCCTTCCTAGACTTTATCAAATCTGGCCCCAAGCAGCAATACTCCCCGAGCAACTCGAGAAACAGCAGTCGTCCGAGGAAACCATCCTCCTCCTGCAAACCGAGCACTTTGCATCCTCTGCCACCCAAAGTGCCTGCTCTTTCTGGGCCGGTGCTTCCCCAGGAGAGTCCGGGTGCGAGCGCCCAGCAGAAACATCTGGAAGAGGATCTGCAGAAGAACTTGGAGACGTTGCCGTCTTTCAGCTCGGACGAAGAGGAGAGCATTGGGAAGAATCAAGCTCTGAGGAACAGCATCAGCTCAGCTCTGTCGGCTCTGGACGAGACTTCGGAGCGGAAGACGGGTACAGGTAATGGTGACCTCCCCAAACCTAGTGGTCCATCGGTCAGCCTGTAACCAAGTGTTTTATGTATAATAATGGTAGACCGTTATCAGAGATTACATTTACGCCGATTTTTGTTTTGTTGTTGTGTCAGTCATTCAATTCTGGGATTTAATGGCCTAGTACCAGAAGACGGTGGAGTTGTTTTAAGGGGGAAATGAAAAGCTTTGTTTACATTTTGTACAACCCCTTTGATTGACGTAATTTATCAGTTTTGTAAGACAATGAGGTTAAAACGACTCCTCATCATCATATGTTTCTACTCCTCCTTCAGAGAACCAAATTCAGGTTTCAGTGATGAAGGCAGTCCAGTTTCCCGGCATTCCACTCACCATCACACAGATTTACCTGCCACCGGTTTCCACCTCTGCTCCGGTGGCCCCTGCTTCGGTGGCCACTGCTCCGGTGGCCCCTGCTCCGGTGGCCCCTGCGCCGACCACAGTCTCGGGAGGGAAGGAGTTTGGGACCAAAGAGAAGTTAAAAGAGACGCCGTCGGGCCAGTTGGCCGTGCAGCTTATGAGCGTGGCGTTGGAGGGGCTGACCGACGAGGAGCCGTCAGACAGCGGGGGAGAGGGGATGTATCGAGAGAGGGATGAGTTTGTCATCAGGAATGAGGATACCGAAGCCTTCAAGGTACCTGGGAGTTTGACCGCGAGAGTTGTGCTCGGGTGACGTCTCAACCAGAATGCTGTTTCTGCTGTTTTAGTATCACCAACTATGTGTGTGACTCCTGCACATTAGGTCTCAAGAGTTTTTCACACCCCAGATAACATCCCGGGTTATTTTTTTTTTTATCATAATGAATTACTTCAGAATATTTTTCCGACCCACTTGGCATAATTTGCTCACTCTGCTTTGATAAAGTTCCCTGAATCTATGAGATTAGCAGGGCCCTCTTCAGGCCACCATGTTTAGTTCTGAAAATGTGGAGAGGTTTCATTTTTTTCAGAATGAAACCTCTCCACATTTTCAATTTTCTCATAAAGACACCTGATTTTGATTTATACTTCATTTATAATGTTGGGAAAATGTTTGAAATGTTAACAGGGGTTGGCAGATGTTTTAAATCTGCTGTAGGTGACTTAAGAGGAAACGGAAGGAAAAATATCTTGATACCTAGAGGCCCTCTCATCATCATGTCTTTTCCATACGCCTGATCTGCTGCCGCGTCCTGAAATCCACTTTGTGCTGAGTCGCCTTGCGTTTCCCCCCCAGGTCACCATGACGGCGGGAGTTGAGCCTCCGGCTATTTGGAAGGTCCAGAAAGCGCTGCTGCAGAAATTCGTGCCTGAGCTGAAAGACGGGAAGAGGGTCTTCTCTGCCACAAACAGTGTGAGTTGAATCTTTCTAAGGAATGCATGAGAACGCCGATGACGGTGCCTCCTGGCAGCACCTAACCCGTCTCCGTGCGTTGCAGTACCTCGGATACTTTGGCGATGCAAAGACGTTGTACAAGAGAGTGTACGTGAAGTTTCTGGAAACGGTCAACAAGAGGGAGTACGTGCGAGTTTGCAGTCGGAAGCCGCGCAGCAAGCCCATGAGCTCACTGAAGTACGTCGACTGGTCCGATTTTAGACATTTGTTCAGACTGCTTTTCGGTGCTGTAGCCTCTCTCTGTCTCTCTGTGTCTCTCCCTCGGTCCCTCAGGGCCATTCAGATGAAAGCTCTGCTGGGTCTGACGGATCCACCTTCGTCGGTTTCCCAGAACCAAAAGTCCCAGCCCAAACAAGCGAAGCCACGGGCAGAGCCGCCACCCAAGAAGAGGAAGAAATGGAAAGAGGAGTTTTCGCCCACCTCGTCAGGATCATCAGCAGAAGAAGGTGCTGAGATATAGATATATAAATAAAATTAAAGTTTGGATTTTTTTTTTTCACTTTAATAAGAAGCTCTACTGTGTCGTCCCCCTTGTCACGCTCACAGAGTCAAACCCTCGATTCGCCTCAAGGCTCCTCAACACACGCACCACGAAGGAGACTTTCAAAAGCTTTGTCGAGCTCCTCATTAGTGTCGCCTTGGACGAAAACGTGATGACGGCCCTGGAGAGGGCGAATGGTCAGTGAGCTACACCTCCAGTGCTACTCGACTTCTCTCGGTGCAGGTCTCTAACGTTTCCCCGTCCCGTCTTGGAACAGATGAGTTGCTGCTGCCGCACATGGACAAAGTGGACGGGATGATCACTAACGTCAGGAAACGGCTGCTTAACAAACTGCACATGGAGCAGATCTTAAAGGTGAGCTTACATCGGCTTAGGGGTGAAAGCAGAAAGACGTTGGTGTAAACCTTATTCGTAATTTGTTGTTGTTGTTTTTTTCCCCCCCGCCAGACGGCTTTAGACAGCTTCCCGGAGATCTCAGTGGTGACTGAGCTGAAGAAGGATGGGGAAACCCCAGCCTTTAAGGTGCGTCTCAGTGGGAGGGCCTACAACAAGAAGACCATGAAGCCGTACAAGATGGCGAACAAAGTGCCTCAGGTCAGACATGTTCAGGCTTTGGTAAAATGTACTTTAAGGTTATTTGTCCAGGAGAGGGCGCCGTGTCACCAGTTCTGGCTTCATGTCTTCTAGCTGCTATCCTCAGAGACCCTGTACTCCATGTTTTAGAGGTTTATCTACTCTAACATCCCCCCGATTCAAAGGGATTAATTGCCTAAGGAAGAGGGTTGGGTAATATTGTCCTGCGTTTCTCTAAAAGTAGCGATTTTTTTCAACTTTTCTAAGACAAGGTGCCCGTAACATTCAGTTTGCTAGTTGCGGGTTTTTGCCTCTGCTCTCTGTATTTTGAACATGCAAATGCTGACCAGAACCCAGTCGCCTCTGTCAGGTTCAAGTGCAAATCAGAATATCATTGGGAAGTTTATCTATTTTTGTAATTCACTTAAAAACAAAGTTAGGCTCGTATCACACAGATGTGTTACACACGGGGTGACAGAGTGAATAACCCTAAGCATCGTTTTCCTGCTTATTTTGATTTCGGCCCATGAAAAGCCCAAATTCGATCAAGCATCAAGCTTTTGATGCGGAAATTTTTGCTGACTTAAACGTAAACCTATTTACTGCTTACACTCTTACTAATGGTCAGAGCTCTTTTTGCATGAATTCATGCTTCAAAGCAACATGGCGCGGCGGTGATGAGCCTGTGGCTCTGGTGAAGTGTTCAGGAAGCCCAGGTTGATTTAATAATGGCCTCCGGCTTGTCTGCATTATTGGGCCTGGTGTCCCTCATCTTCACTACGAGGCTACAGCCAAATGGGTTTGAACCAAACAGAACGCTGGACCTCAGAGCAACCGTCCAGGCCTGTTTTTTCCGCACGCCTTCCCAGACGAGGCGTCGCTGACGTCTCTTGTTTAGGAGCGGCGTAACACAAAGTAATCCCATCGCTTTTGCACCTTTTACACACACCGGTATACGTTTTCCTTCTACTCTACTTCCGTTGATTAAAAGTGCATATAACACATTGTGAGGAGTCTGTTTTATATTTGCAGTGGCCTTTTTTAGTTTATCGTTATTATAGAGGGTGTGAATAAATAATATTCTGTATTATGAAGGCTTAACTTATTGGTCTTATGTAATATTCATATCGTTATGAGGTTTCTTTAGCTCTAAGCTAAACTAATCCAAATGTATAAAAATAACTATATGTGTAATCAACTTAAATAAGAAATTGAATTTGATGCTCTTATCTTTTTGAGCTGCAGATGTGCTGTACAGTCTTTTTACGACTCCGTTTTGCTCTTCTAGGAGTATGTAGTGGACCAGCAGAAAACTCAGTGGTTCTCTCTGTACCACTCCTTGCAGCATTACAAATACCACACGTACCTCATGTGTAAGGACGAGGTAAGGAATCGCTCATATCCGAGCTAAATCTGTGATTGTTTTCCCTTTTTTATGATTACGGCGCTGCAAATACAAATTGACCCGCAAAACGTTTCCAGCATGCCGCTCTCTAAGAGTGTTTTTTCTGTTTGTTCGCGTCGTCTAGATCGCATCGCTGCGGGCGCAGGCCGGCAACCTGGGGCAGGAGGAGATCGTCCAAAAGTGCCTGCAGAACGGAGCCTGGCTAGAAGGGCTCTTTGATCGCTTTGGAGAGCTAATCAGTCAAGTGCAGCAGGTCTGCAGATGATTTAGCCTTGGCAGACTTGGTTTAGGGGAAGGGGTGGGGGGGGATCCAAGGAGAAACAATAACAAAGTTTGTTGCTGAAACTCAAGTGGATGCATGGGAGTCCGAGCGGCAGCAGAGGGACTGAGCGCAGAGCGGAGATCCCTCCCTCCCTCCCTCCCTCCAGCCACAGACGTCAGGAGTAAACACAAAGCTGTAACTTGATCACCAGAAGACTTTGTTTCACGGGGGAGGGTTTGTCGTAGGTTTTCATAGTTTCAAAAGCCCACTTTTTACAGGCCGTTTTTATCGGTTTATATTGGCTTTTCTACTATTTTTTTTTTTTTTTTTGTCAGCTTAATGCCGTATGATAACCCCTAACTGTGTTCTAGGTAGAAAACGATCCGTATAGGAAGTAGAGCGGAACAAATAAAAGGCAGAAATCTGATTATGTACCATTTTTAACAAGCCTTCAATCATCTAAGTAGGCTTGCATGCAGAGTTGATATATTGTAAAAAAAAAAAAATCTCTCTCTCTTTATATATATATATAAATATAAATATTGCTGTTGTTCATGCTGTTGGATAAACATCCATTCTTAAATGGAGAGCCAACTTCTCTATGTGTAATGTACATTTTGTAGAAAGAAAAGAAAGGGGGGGGAGACCTGCAGCCGTTCTCTTGAGGAACTGAGCGACTGCAAAAAATGGGCGTTTAACGCAGCAGACGCCTTTTTTCCACGTCCAGATGCGTTTTAATGGAACCAGCACAGTCTGATCTAACAGAAATCAGTACCTTGAATTATTTTAGGGTGAAATAAAATACCGGAAGAGTTGTCTTTATATTGTTTTATATACAAAGCTCACGTTTTATGACAAATATATATTTTTCACAGAAGTAATTATTGTCATTCTTTGAAGATGCTGTTTGTTTTCCTCCGTTGTCTTTTTACGGTTCTCCTTTGTGAGCCAGAAATGTTGATATCACTAATTCTCTTTGCCTACAGATGCGGTTCGTAAATAAAACGGCACATATATTAAGAGTATTGGTGTGTTTTGCACTATACGAGCAAATCTTTCTTCCTGAACTCAGAGAAAACTTTAGTTGTTACAAAGTTACGTCATAGAGCATTTTACAGCGTCTTTGGCGCCCGGTAAAGATGTTGAAATAGATTATTCTCTTATTAAAGTAGCATATTTCCATACTGAATCTTTTTAGAAAAAAACTGCATTTAAGAATTTTTTTTCCCCCACCAATTTCATGTCCTAATGATATATTTGTACAAAACTTGTAACAACTCCTGTAAAATAAATGAAACTTAACCATTTTGTAATTTATACTACACTTTCTGTTGGCATTAATGTCTAGAAACGTTTTATTTGTGAACCACAACCTGTTTTCATCGGGCTATGAAGCATGTAGGTAAGGCAGAGGAGGAAGCCAGAATAACTACGCATGAATGTGCAGAACATGCAAACACCATGCAGGAAGATCCCAGGTCTGGATTTGAACCTAGGAGCCACCATGGATAGTTAAGAGGAAAGTATATACAGTCCTGCTCACCATTATTGATGCAAAACAGCAAATGATAAAAAACATTTTAAAAAAAATTATCGTTACGAGGAAAACAAAGAAAAACATAATGTTTAACGTGTCAACGGTATTGGCACCCTTTGATGCAAATCAGTATCAAAACCCAATTCAGCTCACCTGTTGCAAATCACAAATAAAGATAATTTGTGATGAACTGCCTTCACACATGTGACATGAATTAACCAATCAATGATTATGTTGGTGCTTTAAAAGGCACCTGTTAGTCCATCTTCACATGTGACAATTGTAAAGACAAAGGCGCTGTCTGAGGACACCAGAAATGCTATTATTTGTCAGCACAAGAACTCCAAAGGGTATAAAGCCATCTCCAAAGACCTTGGTATCCCTGTTTCAACGGTGCGCCATGTTATTAAAAAGTTTTCCAGGCATGGAACTGTCAAGAACCTCCCTGGACGTGGGGGGGAAGAGAAAAATTGATGACAGAAGTCTTTGACGGTTGGTGCGAATGGTGCAAAAAAACACCACGTCAAACATATGAAGACCAACTTGGAGCAGTCTGGTGTGATTGTTTCAGCAAGTACCATACGTCGCACACTAAACAAAGTGGGGCTTTATGGGCAGAGGCCAAGGAAGACCCCATTGCTAAAGAAAAGACGTAAAAAAGACCAACTGATCTTTGCAAAAGAGAACCTGGACAAACCTCAAGCCTTCTGGGACAACATTTTATGGACAGATGAAACAAAAGTGGAGCTTTTCGGTAATTCACACAAACAGTATTTTTTTACAGATGGCGCAATGAAGCCTTTAAAGAAAATAACACCATACCAACAATCAAGCATGGTGGAGGATCCATAATGCTGTGGGGCTGCTTTGCGGCATCTGGTACAGGAGGCCTTGACCGTATCACAGGCATCATGAAATCAGAATTATCAAGAAATTCTAGAGCGAAATGTCTTGCCCAGTGTAAGAAAACTTGGTTTGAGGCGAAGATCCTGGGTCTTCCAGCAAGATAATGACCCATAGCACACCTCCAAAAGCACGCAGGCATGGTTGAAAGGGGAAAAAATGGACTGTTTTAAAATAGCCAGCAATGAGTCCTGATCTCAATCCAATTGAGAATCTTTGGGTAGAGCTGAAATCTGCCATTGGAGAAAGGAACCCTGCAAATGGACCAGAGCTTCAGCAGATTGCAAAAGAAGAGTGGGAGAAAATGCCACCCAAGAAGTGCATGAAGCTTATAGATGAATATAAGAAACGTTTGGAGGATGTCATTACTGCCAAAGGCTGTGCAACCAAATATCAGGGAGGGGTGTCAATATTACTGCACATGCTGGTTTTCTGTTTTGTCCTTTGGAATTAAAATATTTGTGTTGAAATGGCAACTGTCTTTGTTAAATTATTTTGGACCTCAAATTGAAAGATCCTGCTGATATAAGTTTTGAACATTTCCATTTATTTCTGAAGATATTCAGTCAGCTATGCAAGACATGAAGGGGTGCCAATAATGGTGAGCAGAACTGTATATCTATATCTTTGAGTCACAAAGTTTTCACTGCAGGAGGTGAAACCAACCCCCCCTGAAATTCCAGGAAAATAAATATGGATCATCGTTGGGTCCTTTATACGACCTCTGGCCCAAAACGTGGCAAAATCAAAACAGAGATGGCTAAATGGACACAAAGGATAAATTATGGCTGGACTTTAGGCCTTGTGACACATCTTTACCATGAGTATCAGTGAATGTGCTGTGGCCTTTTATATATCTGAATTTATGACATAATTAAAGTTAAAAATAACAGTATTATACTACCAGAATCCTTAAACGGCACGAGGGCTCGTTAATTGAGCTTCTTTCACTTCACGCAGTAATAAATCAGTCGGTGCTCTGTGATGGCAGGGGTTTACTAGAAAACTGACACATCACTGATTCGCTTTTGGAAGTGAGAATTCTTGGAAAATGGAGGTTCTGGGTATTATAGTCCGCTGCAGTGTAAACAACTTCGTTTGAACTATTTTACCCAGAAAATCCGAGTTATCCCCGTGTCGCTTCAGCAAACACCTTGACTCTTGGTCTGGAAAAACTTGTCAACGATCCATAGTTCTTATTTTTGCCCTTGTAGCAAAGGCCAGAGGGGGAGTCAGTTAAAGTTGGAACTTCACCAAGTTGTTGGCTTACTTTTCCCCGGTGAAGCACATCACAGGGGGAAAATCAACAGTTAAGCTCGCCCACCTTACTCTCATAACCCAGCGGCGTGCGGCTGGCTGACCGAAAGGGCCACGAGGCTGTTGAATAAAATATGACTTATGAGCAACAATGCCGGCGGGGAAAAAGTGACCGGCGGTCTGCGCAACACAAAAGTGTCTCTGTGGAGCAGTTACAGCGCTGTCCTCTGTCCTTTGGAGCTGGAGAAGGGGGACCGGGGGTGGAGGACGGTCCAGTTAGGCATGCATGTAAAGATTCCAGCAGCAGCAGCAGCTCAACTGGATGGGCTGGACTCTTTGAGCGCCTGCTCTCCAGATGAACATCCCATGAATTTTTAATGCCCTGCATCGCTCCACATGTGGGAGACGGACCGAGGGGAGCCTCCAGGCCGAGTGACGATGCGAGAAAAGCCACAGGAACAAGATTGCTCTCTGTTGCATTGGACTGCAAACCATTCTTGGCCTTTGAAACGTCGGCTGCAATGAGGCATCGTCTGCTGTGTGATGATGATGATGATGATGATGATGATGATGATGATGATGATGATCTGGTTTTATATTTCATCATGCGTGCTGTGACACACCGAAGGTTTTACTTCTTCATAATATGCTTAATATATAAATCGGAATTGGCTTTATTGGCCAAGATTGTGAGCTTAAACAACTAATTTGACTTGCACTTTAAGCGCTCAAGTGTTAATGTATAAACTATAGAGGAAATAAGGGGAAAGGGAACAGCCGTTTTTTTACATAAAGAAAAGAAAACATGAAGGCAGGTTGGCAGGAACCGACCTATTTTGTTTCTCAGCAGTCACTACTCAGGCTTCTAGGGGTCCATTGTGTGTATCCTAGATTAATACGCGAGCTGCGCTTCTGTTGTCAAAGTGCTTTTAAGTCTGGTTGCTGCAAATCAGTTTTCTGCTAATAGTGCCAACATTCCCAAAATAGGCTAAACTCTGCATTGCTTTATTTCATATTTAGTGCCTTGCAAAAAGTATATTGTTTTTAAAATACACCCTTTCAGCTTTTTCCACATGTTAACATGTTGCAACCACAACCTACCTGTGTTTTATGGAGATCTGATGTGACAGCTCGGCACAAAGTAGTGCATAAATATGAAAAGGATGCATGTTTTTAATTTCTATTTACCAATAAAAATGGGGGGAAAAAACTTAGCATGCATGTCTAAATTAAATCCAGAATGAGGAATATAGCCTTCAGAAGTATAAAATCAAGTTGCTCAGTGAAGGCCTCAGATGTTTGTTGGAGAACATTAGTGAATCAGCAATATCTTGTAGACCAAGGGACCAAGAAGACGGGTCAGGGAGGAAGTTGTGGAGATTGCTATAGCCCGTTGAAGTTCTAAAATAATATCCCAGGCTTGGACCTTCTCCACGGGCGCTGCTCAGTCCATCACCAGATCGTGGTGCAGGTACAGCTCTGCTGAAACACGACTAAGCAGGGGAAAGAGGGATTAAACAAGAGAAGCTCTGGAAAAGTTTGAATGAGTTGCTCAAGTAGGGGGTAAAAAAAAAGCTGTTAGGACAAATACTAATAGTGGACGTCACAGATCTGGCGTTTATGGAAGAGTCTCTAGAGGAAAATCATGGATGACTAGGGGACCCAGAAACAGGGGATCTCATCAGACTTGATGGGAATTTAGAGGGAATAAAACCTATTTGGGGCTTCAAAAGACTGGGGACGTGGGTTCACCTCCCCACAGGTCAAATGACTCGCATGGAAGCATATTTATGTGTCTGAGTGACTCAAAGTCCAGATCTAAATACACCAGAAAATCTGTGGCAAAACTTGAAGATTGGTTTTCACAGATGTGTTGCATTCAGTCTCAGTCTAAGCTAAAGTGTGAGTGAGAGTGAGCAAAAATAAATAAAAAGCATTGTCTTAATGTGCAAATACCTTTGCAAGGTCCCGTACTTTACATTTGAATGACAGAGTCCCCAGGATATTTGTCATCCTCTTAAAAGTCAAAACTTGACTTCATGACTGAGTAGTAGGAGAAACAATACAAAGTATGCGAAGCCTTCCAGGCCCTCTGAGATCAGCAGCAGCGTGAATGTATGGCTCTGACCTTGTGGACTAGAGTTTCTGATGACGATTGCGTCCCGTCTTTCTCTTCCTGTTTCAGGCCACGCTGGATGCAGGGACTCTTTAAGTCAAGTTTACAAAATACCAGCACGTCATGTCGCAGCACTTTCAGATGAAGAGCCGTTAAACCAGTTCAACCCCCAGCCTTCAATTCCTGGCACTGACCAGGAAAACATTTCCTCCAGTGGTGGTGAACGATAGAAATCTACTGCGGCAGAAAAGGCTGAAGCCTTCTGCTCATTTTGAGGGCTATTCAGTTTTTACCCTTTGGTTCTAGATATTTATTTTGATTAATAACTTGACTGGTGTAAAACCAGGTTTTTCATCCTTCCAGATAAAACCTTCTGATTAATTCTTTTTTTTTTTTATTACTTCAAATGCAAATTGTATAATTAGAGGCCAACAGTTTGGTCCATAAACCAGGGGAACCCCTCTTTATAGAGGTGCAGGATTACAAAATTGGATAAATAATTGCTCTGGAGCCCAACAACATAGACTTTAATTGATGTTGCTCCTTAAAATGTTCGGCTATACATTCTAAGTGCTGCTTATTTTTCTTTCTAGGATCACCAGACAAAAGAGCAATGCAACAATCCAGTCAGTATCTAATGGGGTTAATTTGTTGATGGTGCCTTAGGAAAGAAATTTCTTTAAGCTGAAAATATTTTTCAGACAATCAAATCCAGTTTTTTTCCCCCCTGCTTTCTACTCGCATCCATTTCTCAGAGTTTATTGCTTTACTTGAGGTGTTAGTCATTGGAAAACCCCTTTTTGTCCTGACTGAGTTGTAGAAAAGGCTGTTACTCGAACCGTGATATTTAACAAGACGGAGTTATAAATCCTCCCATCCAGCTTGTGTCATCAGAAGATGCACCAAAATAAAGCTGTTTGTCATCGACGCACATTAAATTGTCTTCCAATGACACAACCTTGATTAATAGATTGGTAATAAACTGAAGACGGCACAGATCTGACAAAACAGTATTTAACTATAACGGAAGCACAATTGGACTTTTGCATCCATCAATATATTTTCAAAACAACACACAAACTCAATGTTTAAACAAAACAGTTTAACAAGGTTTCATCTGTAAAATTTGCAGAACCCTTTAAAGATGCCAGATTAACAGAAGCCCACCTTCAGAGCTTCCAAGCATGGAGAAAGTTCCTTCCATTGCTTTGCTCAGGATTATTAAATTCATTTTCCCATGGACTTTCACGTGCTTTTATTGTGCAGATAAAAAAGCTAATATGTTCATGAACCACAAAGAAAGACAAACGGGAGAAGGTTAATATGTTTATTCTTCGCTGAAAATGCCTAAAGGATTGTGATCAAACCGGTTTGTCCCACTTGCACGCCTCACCCTCTACACTCTCAGCTCATGCCTCCCGGTAAAGGCTTCAGTCTCGTTTTCAGTGAAGGAGGAACGCTGGCTGAACAGTCTCGTCTTACTGTTGCACTACACAGCTTCAGGTCTGAGGGCAGCTTTCTTGGCTCACTTATACCACCCAAAACAAAACAAAAAAAGGAGGGGGGGTCAACAAATGTTATTGTCACCTGAGGCACCTGCAGTCACATGCTCCAAACCTCTCCTCTGACGCATTTGGTTGTTTTGGCTGAGGGAGGAAAGAGGTAAAAGCTTTTTCCAACTTGTCTTGCTTTCATTTTTTGTTACAGTTTAAATCAGAATCTCGTGGACTGCCTTTTCTTTTCTTTTCTTTTCTTTTGGATCCACAGGCTAAGACCTCATATATTAGTACTATATAGCCCTATAATACTTTTAACGCAATATGAAAGTCAATTACACAAACTTAGAACTCAACCCAGACAAAGCCCTTCATTTGTGCTATGCCTATTGAGGTAAAAACGTCCTCTTAAAATTTCGGCAATTTCAGCAGACATAGATTCTCTTCGCATTGCAGCTTAAGAATAACAAAAGTCAGAACACAGATTGGCAATGTGCCTTTTGTTAAACAAATCTGAAAGTCAGTAGGAGGAGGGGTTCGGCGGTGGTGGTGGTGGTGGTGGTGGTGTGTGTGTGTGTGTGTGGTGGGGGGGGTGGGGTGGGGGGGGGGGGGGGGGGGGGGGGGGGGGTTGGTTTTGGGGGGGGGGGGAGGGGGGGGGGGGGGGGGGGGGGGTCAGCGATTGGGACGTGAACAATGCGCGGCAGTGTTAGGGAGGGAGGGGCAGCAGTTTCGGCGCTATCTGTCGTCGGATCCGTGCGTCACGTTCAGTGTTGGGAAGCGCAGGGACATGGTGTGGATGGATGGCGGTCCACACGACCACAGGAGGACCAGGTAAATGAGATTGATCAGATTTGGTGATAAACAGTCGCTGTGATTTTTTACTGTTCTCGGGTGTTGGTCTTTGAAACGGAACTCTTTTGGCTGTTTGTGTTGTCACTTCTTGTTGTTGCGTAAATGCGAGGTTTTGGCTCATTCCTTTTACGCACAGCAACAACCAGTCGTCGTTTATGACTTCTCGCACATAATGTCATTCTGTTTGTTAGAAATGATCACAGCCTGCTATGTGTGTATAATAATCGGACCCATCTCCATATGTCCTTTCATATTTTATTTTATTTTTAAAGATGAGCGTGGGATGTGGGATGAGCGCTCTAGAAAGGATTTCCAAGAAACGCAAACATGTTAGTTGTTTCTCTGCTCTGGTCTGGTCTTAACGCATTTCATAAAAAGCTTGTTTTCAGAGGAGGTGGTCGTTTCTGTTTGACATTTGCTCCCTAGCAGACTCAGCAGGCTCGGTCTGTGGCGTGTTTGGGTCACAACACGGCTGCAAAGTAAACCCTGTTATTTGGCAAAATACTCCGCACAGGATATGAGGGTTTAGATTCATGTGGGTCAATAAACCATCGAAATTCAAACTGTGCCCTCAAGTCAGATTGGTTAATCTGAGTGGCTTTAACTTTCTGAAGGAATGAATAAATTGTCTTCCGCAGGATGAGATCGGGTGGTGGCACGCTGCGTTTCCATCACCCGGATTCATTTTGTTTCTTATTCGTCGATGCACTTGTTCTCCTATCAGTGTTAGCAGTCGCAATGTAGAAATTCAGAACGGCAGCACCCGGGTTCCCCATGTGGGACGCACGCCGCTCCCTCTGCGATTATTTACCTCCGCCGGTGTGTGCAAACACGCCAGCGCGCTGTTGTCCTTTAGAGGTTGGGCCATTTGCCGAACCACTGCACAGCCTGCTCGGATTTTCCCCTGTGTTCCTTTGCTCATGGACACAGAGGAGAAGTCACAACAGGGAAGGAAAGCTGGCCTCTGCTGTGAAAACTGGGCTCTGTCGCAGCCTGGCGCAAAACCAGAGGTGACAGAGCTCAGCGGAGTTCCCAGGATTGTTTTGGCCCACTTGATCTTCTCAGTGTTTTTATCTATACCACTATATATCTCATGTTTTTTTTTAATCTTTCTTGTCACGTGTAAATGGTGCAGATAATCAAGGTATTTTAAATATCACACGAGATAACCCAAATAAACAACAAAAGCAGGCTATCTTTTAAAGGATGATTTTATTTCTAGTGTGAAATAAGAAATCCAAACCAAACAAAAAGAGAAAGTAAAATTGTCATGTACCCTCCTTCTAATTGCAACATGACATCTAGATTCAAGCAATGTTTAAAAAGAACCTGCTTGACAACAGGCGGCCACAGGTTTATGCCAGTAGGCAAATAATACAATTTCTAAAAGCACAAGTCATGGCTCATTCTAAAGCAGCGGTTCCCAAAGTTGGGGTCGGGACCCCATGGGGGGTCGCGACTCGCGAGACACCTCTTGGGGTTAAAGGCTCATCATGCTGATAAGCTAAAAAGATTTAGTACTTCTTTATTTGTGAAAACGATAAAGTCTAACTTTACAAAATGCTCAACATCCCTCTTTTTAATGCAGGGGGAAAGATGCACTTTCCTGTAAGAGTTCTTATAAAAATAATACTTTATTCCCATAATTTGACAAGTTTATGACAAAAAAAAAAAAAAAAAAAAAAAAAAAAACACCAAATGGGGGATCACCAGTTTGTGGCACTGTTATTCTGAAAGAGATTCAAGAACCGATGAGTTTCTTGTCTGCTTTCTCATCATGAGAAATAGAGTCATTGACATCCATCAGTCCGGAAAGGGCTGCAAAGCTGTCAGCACATGAGTGGATCAGTCACTCATCCAGGAAAATAACCCAGAGCATCTCCATGACTGCAGGTCTGACTTCCCTCAGTTTATGCTCGTGTTCATAATTCAACGATAAGAAACCAACCGCTCAGAATAGGCTTAAATCGAAGCATTTCAATGCAGAAGATACTTCTGACTAAGAAGAGCACAAAGGCGGTCCAGCTGTCAAAAATAATGTTGATGTTCCCTGAGATGTTTGGGAAAATATTCTGTGGACTGACGAGATAGAATGTGATTTTTTTTTTTTGGAAGGTCTGCGTCCTGTTTCATAAAACTGACATTACACGTACATCCACCTCTAAATGGCTAAATAAATACACAGCGATGGTTTTGGGACGGCCTAGTCAAAGTCTAGCTTCTTACCTTAACAGGCAGTTGATGCTTAAAAAGCCTCCGGTTTGGTTCAATTACACCACTCTGCTGACGTTTCTCTGCATTGAAGTAAAGAACTCGCAGTTAGCAGAAACACTTGATGGCGTTTTGTTGCCGCCAAGGGCGGAACAACCAGTTATTGGCTTCTGGGGGCATTTACTTTTCAAATAGTTGTCTTTGATAGCTTTGCCTCTTCCCTTAAAACATTAAAACCATCACTTTTAAGCGGTATTATGTCTTTACTCGGGTTATATTTGTCTGCTATAAAAGTTTCTTGGGTGATCTCAAACACTGAGGTGCGACAAAAAGCAAACAGAAGAAATCTGTTAGGGGTAAATACTTTTTTTACTGCACTGTTCTTTTTTTCTAACGAGCTTGATCAGCTGTTGATAAGAGCCGGATTTAAAACATTTGTGGTAATCCCCGGACCCCCCGTGGGCGTTCTGCAGATGGTCTCCCCTCGACTCCACATTAGAGTCTTTTCTGATTTTCTCCACCAGGACCTCAGTTTGAGCACCTTTTAATTCATTGGCTCGCCTTCCTATTACGTTCACCTCTAGTTTTCTTATGCAAACCGTTGCAAAGCGTTCTTCCCCCCGAACAGCTGCTCCAGTCCAAAATGTTCTTTCCCAATATGCAAATCCTGGGTCCAGGACAGTTTCTCCCCCCCCCCCTAGAGGGAAGCCACAGTTTGACGTAGATTCGTCTCATTAATCAGCAGATCACCCACAATCACCATCCGCTGTAGCTTTGATACAAGAACATCTGCTTTTTCCTGCTGCATCGTTCCAGGGCTCTTTTTCTTTTTTTTCTTTTTTTTTTACCCCTTCTTCTTCTGTCTTCAAGCTTCACAGATGGGTCTGTAATTACATTTCTCACGTTGTGTTATCAAAACACGGAGTCTGTCAGAGCCTGATTTATGTCCTCGGTGAGCCCCTCAGATCCCACCCTAACATTTGCTCAGCAGGCTTTAGAAGCTTCCTGTTGGGAGATGATGCCGAGTCCTCAACCAGGCCTGCCCTGCTTTCTTTAACAGCTCTGGTTTCCGTTAAGATTCGCTATATTTTGAACAATCTACAGATTAGTAAACGAGAGGCATTGGCAGTGTTAGTTTTTCAAACTCGGCTGTCGTGTTGATCAAATTTCGGGAAAGAGCATCAAGGCTCTGTTACTTAACTTCCCTCCCTGTTTTCGGGACACCCACACGCGGGAACCCCGGGGACAGGGAGTGGATGGAGGGTAGAGACAGAGGAACGCACAGTTCACCGAAGTTTCTGAGAATTTGGCTGAAACAGTATGTAAAAAAAAAAAAAGGAAAAAAAAAAAAAAGCCAAGGCTTCAATTGTGGAATAGAAAATTGGTCACAAAACAGATTTGAGCTTTAGAGAGCTGAATGGAGGCCAATTCTGACTTGTGAAACCTAAAAGTGATGCTTTCATGAGCCATTTAAGTGCAAAATGCTGTAATTGTTCTATTGTCCAGACCCATAATCCTGAGGGAAAGATTGAAAATACTTTCATTTTGTTTCATCCCCCTACCAAGGAGTCAAAATGTCTTGTAACATTTAAAAAAAAAGAAGATGTTAATGAGTAGTTCTTAATGTGTTCTGAAGTTCTTTCAGAGTTCTCTCTTTGGCGTTTCGCTGCTTTTTCCCTCATTTTCTATCTAGTTATTTTACCTCAAAGGGAGCTCATGTCATAGTTGTTCTTTCTAACATTTTTTTTTACAAATAAAATTGGAGCCTGACTTTGTTTTTTGGCTCCCTTACTGTAATGCCCCTAAATAAAAACTGAGTGCACCCAGCTGCCTTCAGAATTCTCATCATTAGAATCTTTAGAACCTGAATGGTAGAAATAAAGCTGCTCTGTGAAGATCTTGTAGGTTTGTTAGAGCAAAGTAGAAAAAACATTGGGGTCCAAGTGAAATTGGGGGAGACGTTTAAAGCAGGATAAGGTCATAAAACCATTTCTAAGAACATCTCAGACTTCTGTTCAATCCATTGTCTGAAAACTGAAAATCTGTCAAGATGTGACTGTCTGAACAGCGTGAGTGCATTTTTCAGAGAAGCAGCCCTTGTTACTTTGGAGGAGCTGCAGGAAAGCACACCTCAGGTGGACGAATGGGTTAGCTGGGTGGCAATTGAATCTGCTCTTTATGGTAGAGCGGAAAGAAGAAATTGCCCGTGGAAATTAAACATGCAGAAAAAAAAACCCACTCTGCTCAGGTGAGACCAAAACCGAGAGTTTTAGTATGCATCAAAGAAGCTATGTGTGACAGCAAACTCACATTGCACATCACCCAGAACACCCCATCATGCTGCGGGGCTCTATTTTCTTCAGCAGGGAGAGGAAAGCTGGTCAGCATTTATGAAAAGATGGATGGAGTCCAAGACAATCCTGGAGTAAAACCTGTTAAACTTGACCCTGGGGCAGATTCATCTTGCATAGGAAAACAACCGTACAAGCAGGCAGCCAGACCTACACGGGTCTGGTTTAGACCACGTCATATTTACGTGGAACGTCCTAGTCAAAGTCTTGATCTAAATCTAACTGAGAACAAGGGCCAAGACAAGGGACACCATCCGGCTTAACTGAGCTTGAGCTATTTTTTCAAAGAAGAATGTTCAAACTGTTTCTTCTTTAGATGTGCAAAGCAGTTAAAGTCACACCCGAAAGGCTTTCAGCCGTCACCGCATTAAAACGTGACTCTACAAAGTATTCATTCAGTAGAATGCATGCAATTTTTTGTTGCACAAAATGAAAAAAGCATGATGTATTATTTTTCAGCCACTTAACCATTACTTTATGTTGATCTATCACTAAAGTTTTAGTTTATTTGGTTGTAATGGACAAAATTAAAACAAGTCCAATAGGTATTAATACATTTAAGCTTGTGAAGATTCTCAGTCATCCAGGTCATGGTCAATCCAAATTAAGTAAAAAACAAAGCAACTGGACTTATTTTCCGTAGTTGAAGACGTTTCGCTTCCTCTCCAGGAAGCTTTTGAATTGAGAAAGCTTCCTGGAGAGGAAGCGAAACGTCTTCAACTACGGAAAATAAGTCCAGTTGCTTTGTTTTTTACTTTTTTTGGATTACATTTAAGCTTCTATGTAAAATTTTGACCCTGTGTAGCTTTAGAGCAAATTAACTCAAATAGGAACAATCCTAATTGTTGGTTTTAAAACCAGTGAAATAGTCTAATTTGTACGGAGTAGCATTGTAAAGCTGTGGTTGTGACTGGATCTCATGTCAGAGGATTTAACCGTGCTGCAGCTGTGATCATGCAACAGGGATACTTTTTTCAGCTTTTTTTCCGCCCTGCCATGTTGTCTCACGTGAAGTTCTGTGCAGAGCTTGCCGCAGATTTGTTTTCCAAGGATTTAAGACGTTTCGGCATTTATGTATTTGTTTTATACACCTAGTGAGCTGTGAAGCTTACAGAACAGAAAACATTTTCCAGAGCCTCCAGACTCCTTTCATCTCCCAGCTTCTCATGGCCGATTTCACAACTTTATCTCCTTTACATCGCTTGGCAATCTTTGATTTTTTTTTTTTTTTTTTCCACCAACCTCTTTTTCTTTTCCATTAGAACAAATCATGGCTGGGAAGCCTTTCCGGGCCACCTACATCTGGAACAGCATCATTTCCAATCTCCAAGCTCACGTTGAGGTGAAGCCCAGGCGTCACAACCTGAAGTCCTACCATGACTGCTTCCTGGGCTCAGAGGCCGTGGACGTGGTTCTGTCGCACATCACCGTCAGCCGCTTCTTCGGCGACGAGCCGGTGCCTCGCCAAAAGGCGGCCCGCCTCTGTCAGGCCTTCATGGACTCTAAGGTGTTCGAGCCGGTGGGGGTCAAGGTGTTCGGAAAGGAGAAGAAACGGAACAAGTTCGAGGACAGCGGCGTCAGTCTGTACCGATTCTTGGGTCCAGCGAGCAGCTCCTCGTCGGCGCTGATCAACACCAGCTCCCAGTCCGCTGGCACCATCGGAGGCGGCTACGGCTCACCGAACATGAACCAGAGCAGCTGCACGCTAATAAGCGATAGGTATGGAATCATGTATAACATCTTAAATCCAGTACCGTGTCAGACTGGGTGCTTGGAAGCTTTTCAAACAATAACAATGGGTTTTTTGACTGGTTATAATTCATTTTCCACTGATCAATCTCAGCCAACATCCCCGGACTATTTAGCGAAAGTGCGATTGAGACAAAAGCAACGACAGTAGTATGAAAAATAATTAAATTAGATAAGCACTCCACGGTTTAGATCAAAATGAGGCACGACGAGTCCAAGTTGCCAGGTTTCTTTTGTAATGTGTGTAAAAAAAATATTAAAGAAGAAACAGAAAATGACCAGAAAGCTACAGTATTCCTGCAAGAAAAAAAAGAAGAAAATAAAAAAGCTCAAATGTGGCACAAAACAACTACATTAAAACAAAAATAATTAAATAAAAAACAAAGAAAGAAGATTGATAACTACACTGCAAAAAGGGATCTAAAAGTAAGTGCAATTTTCTTGAAATGTGTATATTTTTCTTTGATATGAGCACATAAATAGGACTATTTGCCAATGGAATAAGATTTTTGCACTTAAAATAAAAAAAAAATCATCTCCATCATCTTATTTCAAGTGCAGGATGTCTAATTATCTTATTTTAGGGGTAAACATACTCATTCCATTGGCAAATAGTCTTATTTAGCTGTTCAAATCAAGGAAAAATGTACTAATTTCAAGAAAATTGCACTTACTTTTAGTTCCCTTTTTGCAGTGTACTTTTATGAAACATCAACAATCAGGAAAAAAAACTGAAGATGAACGTCGTGGCGACTAGTAAGGAAACATCAGGTGTGCTGCAGGTTAGGGTCCAGCTGGAAAAGTCGTACTGCAATGGGCAGGAGATCCAGAAATCTTGATATAAAGTTGATTACCACTTTACCAAAAATATATATTTTAAACTATCAGCCTCATGAGATTTGTGGAACCCTTTTTTCTGGCTTTAGGGATGTCCAGGAGTCTGTGCAGCTGGGATGGAAGGCCTCTGATGGGCCTTAAAACATACAGATCCAACACTTGTGTTTCACGTAAACAATAAGTGTTTAATTTCTGGAAAAAAGTTCAGTTTTCTAAGAACCGCCGTGTGAATGAATGAATGAATGACAGGCGCTAGGAAACGTTTGTGCCTTATTGATTCTGTCTGTTCCTGCGCCATGTCTGATCGCTCTCATCATGTAACCTGTCAGCCCAGACGTGCCAAGCTACTCCCTCCACTCCCCGGTGAGGAGAGAGAGGCTTCTGGAGGAGGTGCTGGGCAACATGAACCTCAGCGCCACCGCCACCCCCCAGATGAGCCACCTCGGCCTCTCGCAGGAGTGTAAGCTTGCTCCCTGTCACCCGAGAACCTTCACCGATATGTTTTCATCGCCGACCGTGTGAATGTAAAACTGTTTGCTTTTTTCCTTTTTACAGGTTTGTATGAAGTGTGGCACCAGCAGGCAGTGTGCAGGCTGCTGCAGCTCATAGAGCTCCCCCTGCTGGAAGGCCTGTTGGAAGGCGAGGCCGCTTCTCGGTCCTCCCTGCGTGGCATGGACAGCGACCCGGACCTGCTGTGTACGACAAGCTACCTGGACCGAGAGGTTCTGAAAGCCTTCAGCGAAGCACAGTAAGTCCTCAAAAAAGCCTCGACTTTCCGGTGACTTGTGGAAATGGAACTTGGCCCTTTTTAATTGAAGCAGCCAAAAGTATTTTCCTGGTAACCGATGGACATGTAGGCTAAAATAATCTCTCAAAGGCGCATTTCTTAGGATACAAAATGTATTTTAATTTGGTCATCTGGTTTCTGCTCATTGGAAATAATATAGTACCAAAGAACAAGTGGGCAGTATTTTTAATGAAATGTATCTTTGTTTCTAGACCTGCTGTTAAAAAACAGTATTTTTTTTTCAGAGTGATAACTGGAAAAATGCATTTAAAAAAAACAACACAAAGATGTTGGAAAGCTGTGCAGAATTATCCAGAAAAAAAAAATCATAGTCATGAAAAATACATTTAATATTCATAAGATCCATGTAATGGCTGGTATGACTATTGAAGTCCTTCAGGTGTCTCTCATGAGAAGACATTTGGAAAGAGTCTGGAAATGTGTGATGTACAGACATATATATATATATATATACATATCTATCTCTATCTATCTATCTATCTATCTATATATATATATATATATATATATATATATACATATCTATCTCTATCTATCTATCTATATATATATATATATATATATATACATATCTATCTCTATCTATCTATCTATCTATCTATCTATCTATCTATCTATATATCTATATAGATATAGATATATAGATAGATATAGATAGATATGTATATATATATATATATATATATATATATATATATATATATATATATATATATATATATATAATGTCCATTTATTATTTCCAGCCTTTCAAGAGTACAACTTAACAAATAAAAATTGAATTAAGTTCTTTTGAATTTTAATTGGCAAAAACGTGGGCAGGACAGGATTTTTAAAGTGATAGTGTCCGACTTACCTTGTGTCTTCATATATTCTCATAGCCACTATCAGTGCTTATTTGCTACTATCTATGCTTTAAACGCCTTTGGTCAGTAGTCTTTCACCCTCATTGTTTTGTTGGGCCTCTGATTACCCTTTGATTAAGAATCGTTTATCACCATCAAACCCGCAAAGGACCAGGTCTGTGCTCTCTGACGGCACGTACGTGTCTGGAAATCCTTCTGCTCTGTGGCTGTGATTAAAGTGCTAATAAACATGGCGGCGTAAGCAGATTAAGGCCATATGCAACTGCAGTGTCCACAGTTAAACTCAAAGCCATCTGGGCCAGCCACATCATCTGTCTTTGTTCATTGGTCTTATCCACTTAAATGACATAAAAAAAAGCGGGATAAAGTGCATAAAATAAAACTTATAAGTAAAAAATTGCCCCGCCATATTTCAGGGCTGATGAGTGGATGTCAATGGCGGTGGACTGCCTGGAGTTTCTGCCTGACGAGCTGGTGGTGGAGGTCAGCCGAGGTTTGGCTGCCTGTGTGGACGACCTACTCCAGTGCAAGAGGTTGCTTTACCAGGTCCTGGTCAGGCATTATGGACAGACGCAGCAGCCGCCTCTGCTCAACAACTGCGTGTTCGATATCCACTCTGGGATCTCGGAACTACTTGGTGAGCCGTGAAACAACAATAATTGAATATTTGCTTTGAACAACATACGCTCAAACAAGCACAGACGCACAACTCAGAATCCTTTTTACTGTGATACCAGAGAAAGTGAGTAATGTTCACCTCTCGCTGCACACTGATGGTCAGCTAGCTTGAGGAAGGCCATTAGTCTTTTCAATGCTAAATTTGGGTATTTGGAAACATCTCGGGTCGGGAAAACCACAGAAACTGATAGTGTGGAAACTAAGCCCGTCTAAGGCGCCGCCTATAATTTCTATGAAGGCAGCACAACTTTACGAGACTGGCTGAACTGACGGCCCGACTAATTCACCTGCTAACATCAACCATTCACACTTGAGTTACTCTACAAGGAGCACAACAGGGTAAAAGAGGGTCATATTGTGCACAAGAAGCACGCTAAATTGAAAAGTACTTAAAAATCTGGCAGGTATTTTGGTCCTACGGCCGTACATCATATAGTTCATACATTTTAACAAGAGCTTTGTTACAACTTTTATAAAAACACAATTGGCTACTTTAGCAGGAGGAGGAATTGTTTTGAAGCGGCCTGTTTTGACTAAAAGCAGCAAGATCGCGTTGTACGTTTGGGTCTTCTGTGATTGTGCAGGAAACAATACACAGTAGCCTAACCAGACCCTATAAGGAGAGGAACAATGGTTCTTTTCAGCCCGTTTAAAGTCGACCATTTTTCCCTGTCGTGTCGTCAGTCAACGGGAAGCTGGAACTGGCTCTGGAGGCGCTGCAGCTGAGCCTGGGGCTGCAGGACCCCCACAGCCGAGAGGAGCTCCGGAGGCTGCTGGGCTTCATGGCCACCGCGGCCAACCCGCAGGAGGTGAAGCTGCACGAGGAGGTCAGTGGCGTCCCGCCCGCCGCTCCGTGTCTGGTTTCCCCCCGAGCACGCTCGTTAAACGCTGAACTCTCTTGCCAGATCGAGAACAGGATGGCGGTAAAGAGGTCTTTCTCCAGCGCCATCGTGTACAGCGGGAGGCTCTCCAAGGGCAAGGTGGACCTGATGGTTCTGTTCATGATGGACAACCACTGTGATCTGTTCAAGGTGAGTGTGCTCCTGGGCTTGTTTGTTGGACGGACTTGGGGTGGGGGGGAAGACAGGACGGGTTATTTGTAATGTATTAAAAGGTTCCCGTTTTCCACCAGACTCCCCTCTCCTTGCACAAGATGGTGAGCGAACGACTGAGAAACATCGTGAAGGGGAAGGATCCGGACGCGATAACAGGTTGGCAGGTTTACTTACTGCTGGAAGATCAATACAGAAAAAAAAAAAAAAAAATTGTTCTGCATCAAATTAAGGTGTTATTTTTATCTCTCCCATTCGTCCACTGCAGGCGCGGCATACTGCTCCAGGGTTGGCGCTAAGGAGTATTCAGAGAGACGACAGAAAACCACTAAAGAGGAGATCCTTTCTCTTCTGCGCACCGTTCACGAGAACCCCAAGTTCTCCACGAAGGAGAAGAGGAGGCTGCTGGGACAGTTTCATAAATCTCATCCTGAGATCTTTGTTCAGTACTTTGGAACTAAATTATCTAGTATCAACATGTTGTTTCAATAATGTTTAAACCACTGATAAATTATATGTATGTAACGGAAAGAAGAAGAAAAAAAAGACGACAATCAAAGGAATTGGGAGTTGTGTAGTTAGTGAAACGTCTTAAAAAGCTAGAATATTTAATATTTAACGTCTTTCTTTGGTGCGGGACACTGAGGTAAAAATGTAATTTTTTGGATTTGAAAAAGACTGAATCTTCCTCCAAAAAAGAGGAACACTTTGTTTTCTAAGCTCTCGTGGTGAACCAGACAACCTTTTGAGACTGAATGCTATGGAAATGTAAAACTGGAAATCTTAAAAAGTCTCTTATTCTGCTGGAGTGACAGACAGACACTCGTCACTCTGGGTTAGAGAGCTTTTTTTTTTTTTAAATGGAAATCTAAGCCACGTTTTAGTGGTTTCTTCAGGGTTGTGTTAACCCCCCCCCAATAACCAGCTTTCAGGAAACGACTGGTTTGGATTTTAAATGGTCTGTGAAGCTTTCATGCATGTTCCTTTGCATCCGTTATGTTAAGACCAATGGCATCTGGAATGCCAGGTAATTTGTTTTCTCTGCTTGTTCAGTTCCAAACTGATTCAGAGCAGGTTAATCGTGAAAGACGAAGCGGTTATGTGCGTGTAAAGTTAATAAAAATTAAACTTGTGAATCTGTTTCTGTGAAATAAAAAGAAAAAAAAAAGAAGATGTTCTGAAGTTTTTGTTTGATCGGTATTTCATTAAAGCCCGTGTTCCTGTTTGCGGGACAGAAATCCCTTTGTTCCAAGAAGACAAAACCACAGAACCCTTCGCATTGCTTCCACCGCTGTCCAGCTGCTGCCTGTTACTTGAAACCGCCGGCAAGATGCAGAGAAACCTTTGCAGGACCCAAACACGCCAACCGCAAGACACCATGGTGCCGTCGGCATGACTGGGTTAAATAGTCAGAAGGTAAACACTCAGGAGGAAGCATGTAGCAACGCCAGTCTGTTTCATAAAACCCGTCTCAGATGGACCCCACAGCTGGGGACCTACGGCAGATTCACCGAGAAGTCAAATGGAGAGTGAAGCATCGGAGATATTTCAAATTATTTTCCAATTTTATTGAAAGGAACTGTTTCCTCAGGATATTTTTTAAAAAACAAAAAAAAAAAAAGAAGAAAAAAACGTTTCCACCTTGCCATCCTTGGATCACCTGAAACGTAAAACCGGAACTGAAGCGCATCCCAAAGTCCACAGCTGAATTAAAAATTTTGTACAGTATAATTAACAGTCTTTAAAAATAAAAAACTGTCGACGGAACAAAAAGAAACACACACAAAAAAAAAACCGCTTACGTGTGCTAACATGTCTGTGTGAGTGCGTTTATGGCTGTTGTTTGTAGAGATGTTAAAAAAAAAAAAAAAAACAGCCCTGTGGAACAGCGTATTTATACTACATGACAGTCTGTTAAGATTCCTGCAAACGCTTCAGATTATCGAATCCTCTTCTGCTGCCGCGCGCGGTAGATGTCGTGAATGGGGGGGGCCACGGCCCCCTTGTCGTCCTCCTCGTCGGAGTCCGCGTTGGGCCTCTTGAGGGACTTGCCGGTAGCGTGGTTCTCCATGGAGCCGTTGCCCTCCCCCGCTGCCTCCGGCTGTCTGCCCGTGATGAGCTCCACAGCAGCGTCGACACCTACGAAACAGTCAGTCCCATCAGAAACAGCTCAGAGAGAGGATGAGCGCGCGTTTTAATGGGACGATGCAGTCCTGTCTGTTTTATTGGGGTAACAGAAACTGGCAGGGAGGGAAACAGATACAGGATCTTCAAAAGCATTTGACTAAAAATCTGAATAGTGTGGCGGGAGTTCAGCTTATTTTATTCTAAATAAAACTGAGTGCAATTGTCTGCCTTCAGAAATCACCAGATCAG
The DNA here is from genome assembly GCF_011125445.2 of Fundulus heteroclitus. Classification (NCBI taxonomy): domain Eukaryota; kingdom Metazoa; phylum Chordata; class Actinopteri; order Cyprinodontiformes; family Fundulidae; genus Fundulus; species Fundulus heteroclitus. The sequence goes on from NC_046364.1 coordinate 32,553,561, forward strand.
TCCACCCGTGTGTCATGTGGTCTTAAAATAAGTCCTGCTGTTCTGTGAAGGCCCCAGAGGCTTGTTAGACGACATTAGTGACCAATCAGCCAACGAACACGACACACGGGTCAGGGAGGAAGCTCTCGTTCCCTGCTTTTTAAAAGCGAGGTTATGAAACAAGATGCGCTGCACTGAAACTGAACTTTTGCTCTGAAAACGCTGTGAGAGGAAGAAAAGTGACACCCTCCCAGCAGTGAAGCACGGCGGTGGCAACAACACCATCCTGGAGGAATTATCTGCTTCAGACTAAAGACTGGGGCAGAGGTTCACCTTCCGGCAGGACAACAACCCAAAGCATAAAACCAGAGCTAAAACACAAGACTTTGGATAAAAGCTCATTAAGTTAAAATCCATATATCAATCAAACTGAAGATCAGTGACAGGGCTTAATAAAAGTATTTGAGGTGCAAAGTGGGTTCTACAAAGTTCTGACTCAGAAGGGCTGAACTACAATTGCATGCAATATATACAGTATATATACACACAGTATATATATATATATATATATATATATATATATATATATATATATATATATATATATATATATATATATATATATACAATTGTAAAACAATATATTATTTCACTTCCACTTCCCAGTTATACACTTGGTGTTTGCCTATTACTTAAAACATTTTATAAATAACTAAACTAAAATAAATATTTTCTGACTATAAGGCACACATAAAATCCTTAATTTTTTTCAAAAATGTATGGTACGCCTTATATATTATTAAAGTTGTGCTAACTGGCTGACTTTATGTGGTGCAACGCGCTCAAAAGTCTGTTATATTTGTGTAAGTATGACTTTGGTGAGCAACAAAGCCGCTCTGCTCAATAGATATTTGGAGCATTACGGTACTCTTTGTCACTATCTGATTGGACCCTTGAGCTGTCTACAACACTGCCTGACTGTAATGTCGAAACTCAAAGAGCATTCATGTGAGGCAGCCTGCATCCGGAGTATGTGCTAGCAACAATAACAATAGTAAGTTAATTCTATATAAAAGTTACGTATATCTTGGCCTTATGTTGGAAATGTGGTAGTGTAGTCCAACTACTCTGTCCTCCCAACAGAGACGGATAGTCTCTCTCTCGCTCAGGAGAGAGCTGTGTACGCAGAGAGGTGCACTGCAAAAAGGGAACTAAAAGTAAAATTTCCTTGAAATGAGCAGCTAAATAAGACTATTTGCCAATGGAGTATTTTTACCCCTAAACTAAGATAATTAGATACCCTGCACTTGAAATAAGATGCTGGAGTTGAATTGTTCTTATGGTAAGTGCAAATATCTTATTTACATGGGAAGAAAATTGAATGCGCCTTATAATCCGGTGTGCCTTTTGGTCTGAAGAATACGGTAAACAAAAATACATCTAAAATTCACGGGGTGTGAAGACTTTCGCCAGGCGTTAGAAGTCATTTCCTCTCAGACTTAAAGTGTTCTGCTGGCTGCTGGACCGCTAACATTTCTGTTTCCCCTTCAAACCGTTAAAACAGCAACAAAGAAACTCACTCTCAGGAAGCGTGCATCTCCTGAAAGTTTCCATGAGCTCATCCACTTGAACGAAAGGACCCTGCGGACAGAAACAAGCGGAGACTTAGCGCTGCCGCCACCGCCGACGTTAAACGGGAGCCTGGCGGCGTCGCTCTGCCGTAACTCACCGTGAAGCACGTAGGCGGGGGGAGCAGCTTCATCAGGACGACGGCAGCTGGAGGGACTGGGAAAACTCCACCAGGGACCGGGTGCAGACCCGGTGCTGTGGGGGGAGGAACATCAGAGGTAACATCAAAGCTGAATCCACAAAAACGGACGGGCATCGACCCCGGGTTAACGTACGGGCGAGGTGACGCGGCTGATACGGGATCATCTGATTGGTGTCTGGTTTGGGATACTCGGGTTTACGATCAGGATCATCCTTTAGTGTAGGCACAGAGGGGGCCGTCACGGCCTCGGGGAGCAGAGCTGCCAGTTTGGCACGAGACACGTCCTGCAAGCAAACAAGAGCGCACGTCAAACATCAGCGGGCGTGAAGGCGAGGCCTGCCTCGGGAAAGGCGGGAAAGAACGCACCTTGTAACCGAGAGCTTTGAGCTCACTGGAGGAGCAGGGATAGAGGTCCATGAACTTGTATCGATCTACGAGCAGCGCGGTTTCTTTGCCCTCGTACTCGTCTTTGAAGGCGGTGAAACGCCGGCGCTCTACTTTCAGAATACTGGCCAGGTCGCCGATGTTGCTCTCGAACGCCAGGAACCGAGCCCAGATCTCGCTGAGGAGCAAAAAAAAAAAAAAAAAAAAAAACGCATCGTCACACTTCAGGAGCTTTTGACAGACACTTCAAAACGGTCGACGTGGCCAAGCGGCTAAACTTTACCCGGATTTTTCTGGGGACAGGCTCCCGGAGGTGAGGACCCGTTCGAACAAAACCCTGGTGTTGTTGTCCTCTGAGGAGAGAATCAGACATTCGTCAGAGCAAAGCAGCGAGGCGTCAAACCACTTAGATTAGGGTTACAGACCATTAAGGTGGGAGAGGTAATCGATGTAGGCAAGTATGTACTCTGGAATGTCTCCATATTTCTTCAAACCCAGCTCGAATATCTTGAAGGCCACTGATTTATCCTGTAAAAAAAAAAAAGAAGAAAATACGAGATTTAAAGCGGCTGGAAGCAACTGCGCAGACGCCGAACCCTCCGACCGGCTGCCCCTTACTTTGCTGCAGTAGTACTCCATCAGCGCCGCGGACACGTACACGTGGTGCCGCGTGCGCAGGTCCTCTCGGGCCTTCTTGAAGATGGTGCGGCCCGACTTGATGCCCTCCGCCCTCCTGGCGAACTTCATGTACTGGATGTAGACCAGGGTGGGGTCGATGTCCTCGATGGCGAGCAGCTTGTTGTAGATGCTGTGCACTTTCTCGTACTTCATGCGACTCTGCGAGAGCGGCAGAAAAGAAGACGTTGCTGACGGATGTGACGGCTAGCTTAGCTCGTCCTTGAGCGCGCGACTGAACACTCACTTCCTCGTAATCGGCAAACGCAAAGTAGAGGAGCATGTTCTTCTTGAGGAGGGTCCCGATGGCTCGCTCGTAGATGTTGGCTGCCTCGTCGCTGAACAGCTTTGAATTATTCATGTCCTGAGACAGAAGAGAGGGATAGGTTTTTTTTTTTTTTTTTTTTTAATCGCTTCAGGAAGATGTTCCTTCAGTTTTGATAGCGCAGGTGAGTCTTACCCCTTTCTCTGCCAGCAGCTTGCTCGACTGCTCCAGGTACTGCGCTGCCTCGTACCAAATGTCCGGATGGTGGCCCAGTACCAGCAGGCACTGCTCGTAGGCAAACATAACTGCATCCCATCAAAAAGAAAGCCATTGAAACAAATAAAACTGCTCCCCAACAGTAGAAACAAAAAGATCAATCCCAGGAAGGGGGCGAAACTCTGCCCTCTAGTGGCTGCATTTGTAGTGAATACGACTACTTGTGAATTCCCCATCGCTGATTAAAGACAAAAACCCCGACGTTGGATATAATATACGTGGCGTTACCTCTCTTAGTGATCAGCGTCTGGTCTTCTGTACGCAGCGGGTTGCTTTTTTCCCACTGAATGTACTTTTTCCACATTTCCACTTGCTGGGCCTCCTGGGGGGAGTTCTGTGGTGGGACTGAAGGGGCGTTTCTGTCCAGCCCTTTCATCACCGTCTCATACTCCTGCATTACAAAAAACAAACAAAAAAAAAACAAAAAAAAAAACAGGAGTCCACGTTAGTTACTGAGAGCAGCATTGGGCGCGTAAATTCGGTAAGAATGGGATTCCTCACCTTCCCCACTCTCCTTGCGTTCGTGTAATCCCTGCTCCGATCCTCAATCATCTTTTTGGCCAAATGCACATTAATTCCCTGGAAATAAAACCCATAGGTCAGTCCTGCTCTTGTCACTGTTGCATTTAAAATGTTGAAACTCCAAATCTACAAAGATTGGTGCTGGAAAGCTCGTGGCATCCACCATGACGTCCTGTATAAAGTCGAGTTCAAACTAATAGTCCAACATCGCTAAGTGGATAAGTCGTGCGGTTTTTAGGTTTCCGGTAACGTTTGTCGGAGCTGCTTGCATGTCTCCAGAACAGCTCCGGTTCTGGCACGGTGACTTGTTTCCCCCAAGTACTTTATCTCCCCCAATGATGTGGCAGTAATGTATAATTTCTCTGCTCCAGGTCGCTGACTGGACAGCGCCGGGTCGTTTTGCTGACTGACCCATATTCTGTCGAGATTCAAACGACTTCTTTCTTTGGAAACAATTGATATAAAATTGTAATTTATTGTTTCATGCTTCAGTACAGACGCACGCCGTGATATTACCACCACCGTGTTTCATTGTTGGAAGAAGCTTCTTTTTTGGTGTCAGTCCGTTAAACACATTTATATCATCTAAATTGGAGCAATGGTTGTGACTGTTCCCAAAGACTTTATACCAGGCAGAACGGTTCTTGCAGAAATCGCACAATCCAGCCAGAACGTTGTTGTGCTGATTTAAGTTCTCGAAATACGAGGAACCTTCTTCCAGCTGATCGTCAGACATATTGAAAACTTTAAACTCAAAGTTCTTTACCTTTTACCACCAAGAAATGTTGTTGCTTTTTATGTCTCTGCTCTGTCTTCTCTAACTTCCAGTGGGTCGAGGCAGATGACCGTTCGCATTGAACCTGTTTCTGCTGGAAGTTTTCCTTCCTGTTAAAGAGGAGTTTTCCTCTCCACTGTCGCTTCATGCATGCTCAGTATGAGGGATTGCTGCAAAGCCATGGACAATGCAGACAACTGTCCCTGTGGCTCTATGCTCTTTCAGGAGGAGTGAATGCTGCATTGTCAAGACTTGATGTAATCTGCTGGCTTTCCTTAGGAAACTTTTTGACAAATCTGTAGGATTTGATTGAATTTGACTTTGTAAAGTGCCTTGAGATGACGTGTTGTGAATTCGCACTATATAAATAAAATTGACTTTTATAGGTAAGTATGATATTACACAGATAAATAAATTCCCCATGCTCTCGTTCACTTCGGAGTGAAATTTAGCTTTTACGATAATTAAAAATATATTTCTATATACAAAGATATGCATGTTCTCCCTGTGCATGCGTGGGTTCTCTCCGGGTACTCCGGCTTCCTCCCACAGTCCAAAAACATGACTGTTAGGTTAATTGGCTTCTCCAAATTGTCCTTAGGTGTGAATGGTTGTTTGTCCTGTTTGTCTCTCTGTGTTGCCCTGCGACAGACTGGCGATCTGTCCAGGGTGTACCCCGCCTCTCGCCCAGTGAACGCTGGAGATAGGCACCAGCAACCCCCGCGACCCCATGAGGGATTAAGCGGTTTGGAAAATGGATGGATGGATGCTCATGAATGTCTAAACCCAGTTTCATGCATGTGGAAATGAACTTAAAAGAGAAAAAGACAATAAGTGTGTGACTGGGTGACTTGCCTCCTCATATTTGCTATAATCTCTCCAGAGCTGTTCAATGTTAATCATTGGGTTCACGCAACCTCTTTGGTAGACTCTCCGAACTGCCGTGATTCTCTGATTCTCTGCGTACGAGCCCACGGCCTCACTAATGGAAGACACATGAAATGCACAAAGTTTCAGTTTGCAATGCAGGCTGGGATAAGATCAATGGAAAGGAATAGGAGAAACAAAAACAACACTTACACTCCTTTCAGGAAATTTATGTAGTCCACCCAAATCTGAGAAAAGATGGAACAACTCAGAAAAGAGCGCCGAGCAGAAGCTAAAGCACATCTTTAAAAGTTCATTTATGCAGACCTGGTAAGACATGATCTCCATGCCAATCTTATCCAGGGCGAAGTCGTACGCCTGGGCCATCTTCTCTCTGGGAATCAGGGAATTAAATCAATTTAAGGAAGCCTCCTAAAGCTTTTGCTGTTTGTTGTAAAACGGCGTCTTCTTACTTGTAGCTGGGAAGCTTCCCTTTGGTCTCTCGAACATATGCAAGGTAGCATTTCCATAGGTCGATGTGCAACACTTTCATAAGGCATCTCTGAAACAACTGCAACAAGAGGTTAGAAGAGGTGTAAACCACACACGTTTAGATGTCTGACAGAACCAGAGCCAAGAAGCTGGTCTAACGCCTCCATGAGGCTAATTGTTTAACCTTTTCTTCCATGACTAATAATCGTTTTATTCATAATGCCTCTTAGGCTGCGTTTATCTTGGTGTTCTTCAAGCGTTCGAAAGCTTGCAGACTTCCTGCTGCTTTCATTTGCTGAATTAAAACACGGGCAAAAATAAATAAATCAGAAATAAGCAGACATTTCAAGATTTTATTAAAGTGCAACAAGATCAAAAATACAACCATCAGTTATAAATTACATGTGCACCAAAACATGTGCAAAGAACCACAAAATGTTAAAAAAAAAAATGCCTTTTTATTCCATGAACAGGTGTATATATTTATATATAAATAAAGGCAGTTCAAACTTTATTGAAAAGGCACACTTGAAAGGTGAGAGCACCAAACTTTTCAAAAACAAATAATCAAAACAATTAGCTAAATTCCTTAAGGACTACAAAACTGAGCCTACAACAAAATGGAACTACAAGACAGAAAGCAAGCTTTCAGGTGGGCACTTACCTTTTCTACCTTGTCATAGTTTTTAGCCTTTATCTGCAAATAAAAGTGTAAAACTCATAAATGTAAAGCTCACAGGAAACATGCATCCATGCAGCTTTGGTCACTCAAACTCACACACACACACACAACTAAGGATCAACAGAGTGAATTTCACACAAGAATGACAACTAACTTTTAGAAAGGGGTTGATTTTATTTCCACTTGTGCCACATGACCCAGGGAAACACCACAGCGTAACAAGCAAGGCGCAGTGTCACGATTCATATATGAATGGCTTCAAAATGCAAAAAGAAGACTGAGATACTACATGGCCTGATTCACAGCAGCTTTTGGGGGGGTGCATTGCTGCTAAAATACTTCAGCGATGATTTTGATTTGCCTTCTCCAGCAGGACACCATGACTCCTTTGGCGTCAGCGCTCCGGCCCTACCGGCGAACACCGGTGTGAGGGGTGCAAATATCCCCAAGACGCCTACAGTAGGGTTCAGCTTGTCATAGCAGCTAAAAACGGGTACCGTAGTGCCACCGATAATTTTGAATAATATATTTAAATCGAATGCATTCATTGTAAGCTTAATTTTAATGTAAGCTCTAACACTCTTCGCGCCTTGCATCCCCCTCGTCTCACCTCAGCCCTTCCTGCTAAACAAGATATGCATCAGTTTCTACTTGACACCGTATCAGTCCATCAGGTGTCGCCTCAGTGAGTCTGTCTCCACATAACCCCATCCTCTGAATCTTCACACTACCCTCCTCCTCCTCTTTAACCACAATGCTCCTCTTTGATCCTCCTGCCAGGCTTTCAGCATCCTTCTACCCCACTATCCAAACCACCTCAGGCGGCCCTCTCTGGCTTTATCCTCCAGTACATCTATTTTAAAATCTGAATATATGCAAGTTGAAAATTAATGCCTTATCTATGTGAAATTGCAAATGAGCAGAGCAACGAAAATAAACAACCCAATTAACGTGATATGAATGATTTCATCTCTGAGACGAACGTTTTGAATATGGATTAAAAAAATAACTGAACACATCCCGCAAAAACAAACGGCTTGACTTGCTTTTCATAGCATGCAAGAGACACAGCCGGGAATGTTAATCTTTCAAGTCTTTAATGAAGGGTTTTACAGTGCACAAATTACGATTTGGAGGTATTCCACACAAGCAGCGTCTTGTTGTTGAACTACACTTAAAATCTGCAACACAAATCCCAAGCGACCTTATGTGGCACATATCAGGAGTCAGAACAACTTTAAAAAGTTTTGGACCTACAGCACAAACACTAAAACCTGTTTACTCTTGTTTTAACTAAACAGAATTCAAATTTAGTTTTATACGAGGAGTCCATCTACACATTAAAACGAAAACTTATAGACTTTAACCTCGAAGCAGCTTGTCAAGACTGCTTTTAAAAAGCTCTCATGTAAGGATTTTTGTCTGCATACAGTTTTGTCATTCGTAAAGACAACTTTTTAACTTCTTCAAATCGAAAAACAGAGCTCCAGTTTCTCAGAGTCCACTTGTCAGCGACGGCTACATCTGGCTCCTAAGTCTTTGTGTGGTTTTGCAGAGATGTGCAGTAAAGCTCTGGTTCAGCTGCCAACACCCAAACCCATCTGATTGTCTCTTCTACACGATTATAACTTTATACATATGATGCTTTATTACTTTACAGCTGGGGAAAATGTATACAATCAGAAATTAAGACTTTTTTTCCCAAAGTCCCTTTAAAAAAAAAAAAAAAAAAAAAAACTATTTAAAAGGGACTGTGAAAAGCATTTGGAGCAGATCCTAAGAATTCCAATACACCTGCTCTGCTTTCATGGTGTGCAAATTTACTAACTCCATTCTTGTGCTGCAAAAAGGGAACAAAAAAATTAAGTGAAATTTTCTTGAAATTAGTATTTGCCCTTGATTTAAGCAGGTAAATAATCTTATCTGCCAATAGAATGAGTATTTTACCCCTACAATAATAAGATATACTGCACATGAAATAAGATTGAGTTGTTCCTCTTAAGTGCAAAAATCTGATTCCATTGGCAAATAAGATTATTTATCTGCTCAAATCAAGGACAACTACTCACTGCAAGAACATTTTACTTTTTGTTCCCTTTTTGCAGCGTGGGCAGCACCTAATGAGTCCCATAGGACATAGTGTCACCCTCAACTCCATCGTTCCCTCTGATTTGGCTGTTGAACAGCTTTTATAAACTATCAATAGGATAAGAAAAGGAGATGAATTTCACATCCACTTCGTTTTGCAAAAAATTTGGGGAATTTGCAATGTGATCCACAGTTGCTTTTTTTTTAAACGCTGAAGAAATTAGCGCTTATACATACTTACCACAAGGGGGCGCAGTAACTCTAGGACTGCACAACTAGGTTTTGTTGGCATATGCCGTTGCCCATAACCCTGGGGCACTAATTCGTTTAGCCATTAAACTAAGGAGTATTTTCAAGAACCAACCTTCATGGCAGTATTAACTGATATTAAGGATTTATGGTAATTAAGGTAGTTGGAATTAAATGGAAAACATAAACTGTTTCTTGCTCGGTGCCCTGACATTCGCACACCCCATTGCACTCGTTTATACTTTGTCACATTTATAACCAAACTTGAGTGAGTATATTTTATTGGGATTTTATGATAGAAAAACAGAAAAAAATCATGCATGATTGCACATTGACGCGACTAGGACCCCAATCCGAAAAGATCAAAAGAAGACAGTATGGAGGAGAAAGAGGCACAGACAAAGCACCATGCTGTGGAGATATTCATCTGCAGTAAGAAAAAAGGCGGTCTGGTCAGAGCTGAAAGGAAATATCTTGATGGAGCTAAATATTGGCTAATTCAGACAGAAAACCTGCAGAAATATTTAAGACTGGGGCAGAGGGATGCTCTAAACAGGACAGTGACACAAAATACAGAGCTACAATGGAAAAGGTTAGAGGGGGAAAAAAAATCCTGTTCACTGACCTACTAATCACAGGAAAATGAAGAATTTAAACGTTTTTAGATGCGTCATATTAGCAGACCCACCCCTAAAGGTAACTGCAACACTAAAGGTGGTTTTACTAAGTATGCCGGTGAAGGAGGCTGAATCCTTATGGACACCCAACTTCTCAAATGTTGGTTTCTAGAAATATTGACAACCACGCATTTTCCTTCCAGTCCAAAATTATGTGCTACTTTTGCTGGTCTTGTTCATAAAAGCATTTATCTAAAAAAAAAAAAAAAAAAGTTTGCAACTTTAGCATCAGAAATATGGAGAAACTTAAGTATAAATACTTTTGCGAGGCACTGCAACTTAATTATAAAAGACCAACTTTGATGCTCTATCACAGCTAATTTTGTAATTTTCTTCTCTAGTTGCCGAAAATTTGTTAATTTTCTAGAAGTCAACTATTGCTTACTCGTTTTAGAGTCCAATACATACAAACAAGCGCAGCTAGACTTTCCCCCTTTAATAAAAAAAAAATATTTTCCCCTTTCCATGTGGTTAAAAATCCTAAACCTTCTCATTGTAATAATAATAAAAATAATTACTACAAGGTACACAAAGTATATTAAAGTTACACTATTTTCTACAACTACACCCATCTTCAAAATAAACACTAACAACATCCTTTTGGTTCAGATGTCCTGTTCAGTTTCGTGGAAAAAAAAACCAAACAAAACAAGTAATAACTTAGTTAGATCACACTGTATTGTTTATTAAAATCCTATTTTCTGTCAGCACTGTTAGTATTGTTATTACTTTAACAACTTTGACTCAAAATAGAAATTTCCAAGACATGAGGCTAGACTTGGAAAAGAGAGGAAAATTTCTTCTAATCCATTGAGTAATGCCTAAAGGTTAGTGTAAGACAGGGAAACGGGGATTTATTTGGCGGAAGGGATGGGGTGTCTAGAATCTAAATACTTCAGCATCACTAATTATACTAAGAAAAAAAAAATTCTGCAGAGATTAAAAATATCAAAATGGTACTTTTGGTTAAAACTGATCAGGTGTAACAAAAGTTCTACCATCCAGTCGAAAGCTGGTTGCATCAGAGTAAAAGTTCTTCTTGGCAAAAATAAAAAATAAAATAAAGAAAAAAAAAGCAAAAAGGGTCACAGATTATGTGTTCAGAAGGAGTGGGGAGACAGGTCTCAAGAAAAGAATGGGCCACACAATAAAGATTGTTCTTTATGAAAATAACCCAAAAGAAATGACACAGGAGGCAATAAATTGACACGACAAGTGAATAAAAGGCTAATGCACTCCAATACCATTAAAATTGTTTTAATACTGTTGCAGACCAAACATGCAACAAATGCACTTTACCCCATTTTTAATATGGCGCAGATGATATGTAATCTTTCGCTTAACCTGGAAACATGAGGAATTACCTTGAAAATAGTCGTAGAAATAACCCCTTTCTTGTTTAAAGGCACAATTCCCAATGAGCATCAGATGCCCACACGGCAAAGGGTTCCGTGTCAGAAGTTTGTCATCCTGTAGTTTTTCAAGCAAATTGTGTAAAAATGCTGTCCTTTAGAGGTCTGACGAATACAAACAGGCTCGACACAAGAATTGTGACTTTAAACTTCATTTAAGCGAGGTACATTTTGATTGTGTGAAAATCACATTGTTGATTATGTTAGAATAAGTCTCAGCCATGCACACAAAAGGAAAAGAATAATAATAATAATAATAAAAAAAGGTATTAACCTCAGCTTCAATGAACAGTTTCCAGAATCTGCCAGAGCTCGGGAACTGCGAGACAAGTCGCTCATGGGTCTTCCTTGCTTTATCTATGGGTTGATTCTACAGGAGGAGATTACATTTACATTCCACTCACATGTAAAGAGGCAATCTTGCCAATCGCGTGGTGGAAGACCGTGTCTAAAAAGTTTTGCGTTTGGACTAGATCAGAACCCCCGAGCCCGCCACCCTCAAGTCCCAACATCCTTATCCCCCGTAATACAACTCGGTGTCACTAAACCTGTGCTTCTCGAATCAGAATGCTCCATGCGTCAAGGTCATATGGGTTTTCTTCCAACTTCTTCTCTGCTTTCTTCACCTTCTCGGGAATATACTCAGCTGCTGTCTGCAACACAAAAGACAGAAACAAGCAACGTCGTTAGTGATCTCGAAACACTCGTAGTAACGTGGTGGGAGGGTCCACATGGCACTGGACACACACACACGGGAGGCGACTTCCCTGTTCATTCACGTACAGGACCTAGGATAAAACCAGCCCGCCGTTAAACAGGCACAAGTATCGCGATAAATCCGGATCTAACGAAAAAACGCATTCCCTCCCTCTAGGTAGCCTAGTTTTCCTAGCTGGCGCGGTTAAACAGCACATAGCACAAAACTGACCAGGGTAAAAAAAGAAATGTTAGCAACATAAATATACACAATAACGCGATTGTAAGCTACGGATTAGCTCGCACAGTTGGCTAGCAGCTAGCTTCACGTTGCGACAAAAGCGGCTGAATCAATATGGCGCACGACTCGACCACAAAAGGCAAAAAGCATTACTTCTGAGCGCGTTATCCCACGAACAAAACAATAAACGGTGCCTATCCCCAACCAAATCGTGTGCAAAGCGGCGCTATGTACTAAAACACAAGGCAAAGACACAGATATCCCGTTCGCTTGGCCGTGAATAGAATTGCGTGTTGCTACCTGCTCGGCTGTTCCCTCCGTCGACATGGCTGAAGACTGTCTGCGTCAAAAAAGTTATCGACCAGCGCGACTAACGCCAAAATAAGAGCGAGGTGGGTATTCTCTTTAAAACTACTGGGTCATCGGCATCGTTTTTACGGGGATTTTTTTTTGTCACGTTGCCTCCGAGCAACTAACTGCTCAACGGCTAGACTCGCCGATGACTAAAATGGCGAGAAAGCAAGCAGGCAGGGTTCCGTTGCGCGTGCAGGAACAACAAAGCTACTTCCGACCAGCGCGGCTCCTTCAAAATAAAGGCTTGTTTGCAAAGCTATACAGATAAAAAAAAATAAGATTTAGAATCGGTTTGAGATTCTTCAATTTATTTATTCAATTTATCCTTAATTTTATATGTTTGTTCAAATAGCCCGAGGTTGTGCACCGACATTAAATACCATTTGACTTCACTATAGCTGTTCATGATTTCAGTCACATTATACTGACAGAAAATTATTGTGTCTGTTAAAATACTGAATCTAGGTGAGATATAATGCATGCTTTGCAGTTAGGGGAAACTGAAATATTCTTCAGTAGGCTGGTTTTGCACTACACAACACTGGCCCATTCTGCTGGCCTACAGGGGGAGGCAAATGACAGCCACAGAGAGCGCGCGCTTGAGTGAGAGTCTGTCTAGCCAGGCCAACAGACCTGAGTAGAGGAACGCCGTAGCAATCGTTCACATGTAAACACAATTTGTTTTTCTTTTTCTGTCCCCAAGTTAAGGATGTACCAATCAGATATTAACTCAGTTACGTAACATTTTTCTTATAATAATCACTTGTTATGTTAAATATTGCTATTTTCATATTCCAGGGTACACACTCACAGGACTATCATGTAGGCTATGTATGTCTGGAAAACGCAGGTCCAAGTTTATTAAACTAAATTGTAACTTCCCTGCTGTTTTTGCACACTTTTTCTTCTTCTTCATTCGTGTAAATAGACTGTTGGTGTTTTTTCAACACAAATATACATACATGTTAAGACATTTTTTTTTATGAAATCACTCTGCTCAGTTGCAAACGCCTTAATTTTTTTTTTTGAGTATGCTGTTTTAATAACTGTACAATGTTGTTTGTTATGCTGTAAATTTGTATTTAGTATTTAGTGTGGAGTCAGTTATTTCTTTTTAATTTTACCCTTGTGTGTATCTGTATGCTTCATTTTACGTTGCTGCTGATATGCCTGGAATTTCCCATTATGGGACAATTAAGTATACTACTATTGTATTTCTTTGCAGTTCTAACCAAAGGAGTGTTTATATCTCTCTTTGTATCTCTTAACACCTTCATGGTCTTGATGCACTGAATAAAAAAGGACACTTTCACACCAAATCACAAGGTGTATGAAAACATATGAAAACATTTCTTAAGTGGTATTACATGTTTATATAATAGAAAATACTTTTGTTCATGTCAGTGTAATTTATTTGTTTTTATCATTTGATAAAGTGACCATCATACTAACGGATAGAGTTTTTTTTTCTTCTATTTTGTAATTTCATAAAGCAATCCTAGGTACCTACACGTATTCTATTTCTATCAAAACCTTGCACACTATTTAGTACAACACAAGGTGCTTATACAGGGCCGGATTATCCATAAGGGCCAGTGGGCCAGTGCCCAGGGGCACCAACCATGGGAGGGGCACCACATGACACATGCTTTAAAAATATATTTTTCATTATTTTTTTGTTATATTATTTACTTGAAATTGCTGAAAGACCATGCATTATTCGTTTTGTGAACGCTGATGTCACAATAATAATAAACGATAAATAAATCAAGATTTTTTTTATTTCAACATTTTAAAATGAGATATTTGAATATTGCTCACTGCTCATATGCCTACATGTAGTTGTGTAAGTTAGTAAATAGTAAATTACATTACAGAAATCCCCTTGATTATGTCTGATGTTTTTGACCGGAGGACAGCACGGGTAAGGGGGGGGGGGGCTTTGATGTATTAATATGTCTTAATACGGGCCTGGCTTATATATTTCATTTTCTCTTCACTGGCAACAATTGGTTACTAAAACTGGGCAGTGTTATAATGTGGATTTATATTATTTTTTTAATACATTCTCTTTTATTCTGCTGTATTCCAAATAAGCTTGTGAGATCTATTTTTAAGACGGCTCCTGCTCTGTCATGGATTACTCAGGTCTGGCTGATGGCGTCAGTTCACAAACATTTGCTTGCTTCCAGTTGCTAGAGAGAGAGAAGGGACATGTTAGAGGCTGGCAGGGCCGCGGAGCCGCTCGTCTAGACAGGGGGGTAACGGGCACCCTTTCAGAGATGGGCAACGGCGCCCAAAGAGCAAGGACGCGGATGTGGGCTGACTAGCTTCCAGCGGGACTCGGCGCGTTGCTCCCGGACGTCCATATGCAAGAGTTATTTCATGTCTGAGACGTGGGAGATGGTGGCGTTACCCAGAGCGAGCTCTCCCTTCCTGTCGTCTAGGACAAGATGGCAGCAATGCAGGCGAACTGTGCATGGGATGGATTTATAAGTCCATAACATGCCCAGAGAAGCCCTGGATCATACTTAAAGCGACTCTACGTGAAGGTGAGCGGCGGGCCGCGGGCTGCCGGGGTTCCAGGCTGAACCTTTGAGACGCAGGTTTGGATGTGACGTATTACCCTGTCACAACTTAGCTGTAAACTTATAGGAGCCAGTTCTGGGTGTCTCTTCCGACGCCACGCGCGAGTAACGCAATCTGAATTTTAACTAGTCGGTTTAGTCGAGGTAAATATACGTTTTTTTTTTTCTTCTTCCTTCCTTTCTTGACAAACGGCGATGACGTCGGCGTCCATTGTGATTAACTGTAAACGCAATTGAAACACAAGTGTTGTCACGGCGACGAGTCGATGTTGTTTTCGACGTTTTACGCCGGATGTTCGGCGCTGCTGCCCAACGCAGCCCTTTTTGTTTCATAGATTAAACCAACTTTAGCCTAACGCCAATAAACGATATGGAGTTAGTGGCTTTACTGGTAAGTTCCCTTCCACTTGGTTTAAATCATGGCTTGAGCGAAGGAGCAGCAGAGGCAGGGGCGGTGCTTGACTTTCTGACCAGACTGTTCCTAGATTTTAAATCTATTTTAAAGTTAAACAGAGGACGAACTACTTATTTGTATTGTTCAGATGTGATCTAAATACGTTAAGGTCTTATTTTAGTCTTACTTTACCAAAGCATTGGTTTGTATGCAGTTTCCATGGTGTGATAATCCTGAGTAAGAGTTTTACAGTATCACTGTATTTACTTCAAAAAACAACAACTAACTAAAACATGAAAGTATAAGTTTTTAAATCAGATGCGTATACTTTTGGCATACCCTTAACCAGGTATACTTATAAACTACAGTCAAGTCCAAGGATAGGGTAGGAAATGAGACAGGCACCTATCAAAATATAATCAAATAATGTCAAAAGATGATTAATCTTAACGAAAATATCAGTTTCTTATTTATATATTCTTAAAAAAAATGTCATTTCAAAAACATTTTACCCCCTTCTCAGCAATCAGTGCTGAATTTTTGCTGCCTTATAGCAATCAAACCCTTCTTGTAATTATTGCTTGTAATTATTGACCCCCTTCTTGCCTGCTGGTGAGCTCCAAATCTTTGAGATCGGAGCTGCACTCGTGTTGACTCCCTGGGCTGGGCCTCTGCAAAAAAACTGTAATATTACTTCCAGTCAGAAGAAACATGCTGGCAATTTTAAAGGATTACGTTTAAACCTAAATCTGCCAGGGGTGCGGGTGCTTATGGGCTTAACTTGGCCGTTTGGAATAACCTCAGCAACACGTTCCTGTTTATATTCATGTGTCCGATCCAAGTTGGCAAATCAATGCAGAAGAAGGTGCTGTTATTGCAGAATTACTGACTCATCAGAGAAAAATTTAAAGCACCTTTCGCTCATTTCACGTTGTTAAACAGGCTGTATTTTAAACTTGTTTAAAACCTTACTCAAGGAAGGTGTTTGATTAGTGCTGTATGTTCTATAAATATAGTAACAGTAAGCAAAACTGTAAAATGATACCTGAAACCTAGTGTGGGACCTGCTATCCTCTTTCTGTTTAAAAAAAAAAAAAATATGTTGACCTAATTTAAAGTGCTGGATAACATCAGAGGGGATTCGAGCTTTAAATATAGTTAGGACAGTGCATAGTTAGGTTGCGTTGCACAACAACGTCGTAAACAAACACGACAGATTGTGCTTTTCCCATCTGTTTTTATTTTTTTTTTATTTTTTCTGACCCGCTACTCTAGGAAACATAAATGTATCCCAAACAAAAACAGCTTAAGCCTAAAGCCAAGGTAATCACACATGCTTAGCTTAAATGGTATGTTTGGGTCTTGCTGGAATTAATGTTGTGGAGGATTCAGTCATGAAGTCATTTTCAAAATAAGCTTTAATTGCAGGCCTGACCATTTAGACAAACAGCTATGTATCCACTCTCTTAAAAGGAAAAAAAAAAAAAAAAACACAACAAAGGAGCTCGAGAAAGTTGTCGCCGTCACAGTACTTTTCCAGCCTGGACGTGTTTACTCGTGTGGGTCGTTTTCCTGCCTGGACACCCCAGCCGGGGTCATCGGTTGCTTTGTGGCAGACGCAATAAGCTGGTATCCTAGTGATGTCATCTGGCCGTGCGCCTCCCCGAGACGCAAGGCTGTAAACAAAACAGAGGGAGAGAGTTTATACGGGGGAGTCCGGGGGGCCGTGTTTTGTTGTAGCTAAGGTTTCAGAAAGGGATTTGAACCTTTTATCGTCTGAAACATGTGATGACTTCAGCTCAGAGGCCTTAATTGCTGCTGTATATTGCAGAGATGTGTTCGTTTCTCACCCAGGATGACTTTTTTTTTTTTTTTTTTTCCCCCGGAAACGCACGTGAGGAAACTGACGTCTCTCTTCTGTCCCTCAGTTGTTTAATATCCGTCTGTGCGCTGTGATCAGTGCTTCGCAGATCGATCACATTTGCTGTGTGTGGGTATAATATTTCAGTCAGTCATACGTGGTTTCAGGACGTCAAAGACTAGCAAATGCGTTACCGTTATGGACAGGGAGGAGTCATGGTCCTCAGGCGATGATCATTACATATGTTTACTTATAGATATATAACATTTGCATTTGAATGTTTTGATACAATCGCTTAGAAAACGCATGCGCATCTAAAAGTTAGCCTTTAGACTTTTGTTGTACTTATTCTTCTGAAAAGCATGCCTGCTAATGGGAAGGCATGATAGAAATTAAATTTCCATTTTTATCATATCGAGTTGAGGCTTTTATCCGTCACAGTCTTGTGTTTCAGTAAAAAAGCTGTTGTCGTGTTCTGCATGCGATCGTTTCATGATGTGACGACCCAACATTGTTTGCTAGGTTTGCGACGCGCCCTGGTGAGACAGCTTTTGATTGTTGTAATTTTATAGTAGAAATTAAACCCTAGTCAAATGTCATTAACTTCGCTATATATTTGCTTAATATTGGGACTTTTATTCTAATAGATATTCTCTGTAAACGTTGGCTAATGGCACTGAAATAAAGCTCCACAGAAAAGGTCAGAGCGTTGCAGTCAAGATAGCACAAGATCACATGCTTAAGAAAATAAGGAGCCTTTTATCTGAGGAGTATGAAAATCCGAGTTCACGAGACTCAGAGGAGGCATCGCAGATAGGTCGTGGCCATGTGATCTACAGACACTAGCCCTTGTGTGGCGTTAAAGGCATGGCTACAGCTTTTGGGTGGATTAGGGCTTCCACCGTTAAGGCCTAAATGTTTAAGGTCAGCCAGAGATACCTCCCCACATTTTATGGGAGATCTTGGTGTAGAGAGCAGCGCAGCATAACAGAATGCCTCCTGGATCGACAGCAGAGCGTCACGGGCAGCTCTCCCAATCATCCGACGAAGGTGTGAAAGCTTTATTGGCCTGTTTCAATGCGATGTAAGATGAAAGACATTCGTAGCTCAGATATGTAGAACCTAAGCCGTACCGGTCACAGCAGCTCAACTCTGCTTTGAGCTTTAAATTAAAGCAATGTGGCCCTGAATGCTTTCTGTTATTAGTAACTGTCTACAGTGTTTCTAAACTGTTGTAGAAACTAAATTCATTACCATTCCTTTGCAAAAACAATATAACTGCAGTCTTAAAAAAAAACGTGACGTATGAAATACGGTTGTCAAAATAATTGATGTCCCGATATCATCAATACTAAAGAAATTAGCTATTAAACAATATTCATTTGCATCAAAATTGACGTATGAGACCCTTTTTTTTTGACAACACAAAAGCGTTGCTCAGAGGAACTTTCCCGATAAGGCAGGAAAAAAAATAAAATGCTGAACGACACCGCAAGCTAGCTACAAGCTAATGCTACAAGCTAATGCTACAAGCTAATGCTACAAGCTAATGCTACAAGCTAACGCTACAACACTGGTGTTTGAGAGCAACTTAAAAACGTCAGTAAAGATCTTGTATCCGTAACAATAAAGGTAGTAAACCTCCTGGACAACATAAGCTAATGTTAGCTTTTTAAATATTAAATATCAACTTCCCAGGTGCAGGACAGGGAGGCAGCGGCAGACCGTACCTCAGCACAGAGGAGGGTTGCGTGGTGCAGCACTACGCAGCACGAAGGGGGCGCTCAGACCAGCAGTACCCGGCCATTGGGCTGTCCATGTCCATCATGCTAATAACAGCTAGCGTTATCTTATGTTGTTGTCCAGGGGGTTTACTCTGACACTGTCACAGATACAGGAGCTTTACTGACCGTTACATGCTGCCCTCAAACATCCCGTGACGGATTGTTAGCTTAGCCGGCGACACCGTTGAGCGTTTTTGTTTTTCTTGTCAGTCTGCCTGGGAAAGTTTCTATTTACAACGCTTTTGTGTTTATCTTGTCTATAAAGAGAGTTGTATGTTTTCTTCTGGCTGTTCTCTGCATGTTGGCTGACTTTTAAGACTTCCAGCAGCAGCCGGAAGTCTTAAGGTTTATTATTTGGGTCAGGTGAGCGGCTCCAGAGAGGTGTCGGGCTGTGTCTGTGTGCGCTGCTGGCGGACGAAGTGCAACAATTTGGCCAGATGTGAACGGGTCAGTTTATATAGATTATGACGCAAATTTCTATAATTGAATAATACATTTTTTAGTGTCGATTAAATCAAGGCATCAATTATTTTGACAGCCCTACTGCATACCATCTTTGGTATGAAATAAAAAGAAATACACAAAAAGATGCTTAGCCGGGTGGGGTGGCCAAGTAAAGCCTGTCGGCCCACCAGGCCAATAATACAGAGGGGGAAACCCCGGGAAGGTGTGGAAAGGTTCTAAAAAGTTGAGGCATTGGACAAAAACATGTTGTGCAATCGCAATAAACGTCCCTTGTGAAACACGAGAAAAACAAAATTAGGTGGTGGATAGACTGAAATAATTCCAAAGAATTAAAAAGATATTGTTTTTAATCAAGTCATTGGAGGAATCTTTCAGGCCAAAAGATTCGTACAATCTTATTCACTGCTCTGTAATTTAAATGTCTACATACTTACATATGTAGACAACATACATACATACATACAACATACATACTACATATTTATAACTTCCATCAAGTTACTTCTGTCAACAATTTTGCAGCTAAAAGTTCTTAGTGTTCCTTGTCCCCTAAATCCCTCATATATCTTAAAATGAGCTTTTAGTGTGATTTAGGACTTTACAGCTTGAGACATAGCATGCTTTAAGAGTTTATCTACGTCCTCACAGTATTTTGAAGTCGTAAACTACTCCGTCAACTGAATGATTTGCAGAGTGGCCTCCTCGTGTGCGGCGTCTGCTCTGAAAGCGTTGTAGTTTCTTTGGGTGGGTCCTGTGTACCTATGTTTAATGTTTCTTTTTGCAGCCCGTAACAGTTACTTTGTCCTAACCAACCCAAAGTTTTTGTCTTCTTCCTGTTAAACATTACGCTGTCATGCTAAAATAGCGACTGCAGCAAACTTCTATAATGGCCGTTTGATAGAGTAGGCGATAAAGAACACTGAAGCAGGAAAATAGGAAAAAGAAAGTGACAGATTTTGATTTTCTATCTTTTCCAAATCTATCGGGCTATGTTTCCAGAGATAAGTGGCTGAAGAAATAACTCATCTGGAAATATCAGTGTTTTGAACAGTAAAAGAGTAACAAATAAAACAGCTTACTGTAAAAGCAGATATTTCAATCCTGACATCTATCTGGTTATTAACAGATTCAAAAGTGATCCATAATTATTCTTATTCTTTCTGGTTTATAAGCCGTCCAGTTGTCGGATTTTGCTTTCAGTGTTCAGAGATAGTGCCATGTTTACGTCGGCTCCTCTGATGCCACCCTTGTGGACACGCACACATACTTATGTCCAGGGTTCTTCCCTTGGGCCTGTGAAATGGAGCCCAGACCCAGTTAAAGACGTTAAAACGGACCAGTGTGTCTCGGCCGGAGGCTCAGTTACCGACGCAGGCAGCAACACTGATCAAAAGAAAAAGGCAGCGGATCCCACTTAACTTCTTCAGTCGGTAGCTTGACCCTCTGTCCCGCTGTGAAGGGGAAGCAAAGGAGCTTCAGCGGGTCACCCATGTTACAACTGCAATGAAATAACAAGGGATTAAATGTGACAAAGGTTTTGGTGCCGATTGTTCCCATGTTTAATTGGATGTGTCTGAATGTGAACAGTGCAATTGTTCTGCAGTTTGAATCGTTGCACTTTATTTGTAACGCGCACTCCCCTTCATGCAGTCATCTGCCAAATACCTTCCTAGTTGTTTCTTCCTGCTTGTTTTCAACGATTGTTTCCTGGACCGACTGGGTTTTTATTGACATGCTTTCTGCGTAAAGCATGCCAACGTAGCTGATGCACGTCCTTGGGTCATCTTCGGATGCGGCCTTTCTAGAAGAAGCTGGTGTGTTGGCCGCTCCTCATCTGTCATTGGAGTAATGAAGTTTTTTTGCAAACCATTTTAAATCTCAGCATTATTACAACGGCAGCTGGTAGCCCATTGTTTCTTGTTGTCTATTGTTAATTAGGCTCCGCTTCGGTGAGGAACGGGGCTGTCACCTTTTGGCTAGGTCAAAATGTTCAGTCACCAGGCCGTAACCATTCGCGTTATACATTTATACACTTTTTTTGGCCTATCGTCTCAGCTATATTGGTGTAGATACGTTTTTGTTGCATCAATTTTTATCTGCATGGAGGGTTGTGACGCTAGAATCTGACCAGATGCTTTTGTCTGTTTCTCATGTGGGTTCCTGTCCAGCCGCACCAGCGTGCAGACAACGGTTTGTTTCGAATGCGGAAGAAGCAGAGTGCTGCTGATTTCTTAGAAACTTTTATTGTATTTGGCGGAAAAAAAAGAACCACGGGGGCCTAGGCAGGCCAGAGCCAACGGCGGTAACTTTGAGAGCGAATGCGTTGCAACTGGATTGAGTGGAGAAGTGGGAAACCAATGCTGCCAGGGTGGACCTGCCGTCACGTTGGAGACGTTTTAGAAAGCATCTTTAGGCTGTATTAAAAAAAGGAAGAACAATGTTTGTGAGGTTAATTGGCTTCCTCCCCTCCAAACATCCAAAATCAAGATAATCATTAGTCTTGTGTGACTATTCGGATTGGCTTTCTGTTGTTTTTTTTTTTTTCTTTCAAGAGGCTGTCCAGACATTATCTTATCAAACTCCTCTGTGGAGTGAAAGGGAGCTCACGGCGCATCGTAACAGCCCGAGTGGACTCTCCACCAGGGATTTATTTTAGGATACTCTTCAGAACAGCAAAGTAAAAATAGATCTGTAAATACACTATTGATTAAAGTTTGGAAGCTTCTGAAGCCTAGCAGCTTGTATTGCTAGCCCCCCCCAGATGAAAGTAGGTCATATGTTTCAGTGCAGCACAGAAGAAGATGCTTATTCAAGTAATGCTGCTTGCTCTGAATATGGTTTTCAAGCAAAACCTTTATTATGAACCCTGGGATTGTACTTCACCGCCTGTAATATTAGCTGAGGTTCTGGCAGAAAACTCTTAAACCTTGCTTGATTACCTTTATGTTTTATAAAGGACGGAAAACCCCGTTATAAAATATGTAATCTGGCTCACAGACGTAAACTTATCTGCGCCATCAGATCCAGTCGCTGTTCGGAACTGCTGTGGGGAGCCGAGCTCACAAAAAAGGAACACGACTTTATCCCTTCGTGCAACGTAGACCAAAAAAAAAAAAGGAGTAGTCCTGTTAAACAAGTTCACTCCTGCTCTCAGTTTCCCAATGAAAGGTAAGCAGAGTTAGCACCGGTTGTCACAATGGAGCGCTCTGTTTAAAACCGTTCATCAACATCTGCTTATTTCTACCTTTCAAGAAAGAATGGAAGCTGGAAGTGCAAGGCTCCCCCTCTGTTCAGTGTTGGCTTTTCCTCTTTGGACGAACATGGCTTCCTTCACGCCTCTTTCTGTCCTCTCTGTCCAAAATCTGCACGTCATCGTCGTCAAAAGTGGAGGCGGACCACACCTCTTGCCCAGAGCTGCTGGCTCTCCTGTTCTCACCTGGATAGATGTTGAAACATTCTCAGAAAACAAAAAAAACAAAAAACTGAGCGAAAGTCCTGTTGCATCTGATTTAAGCCTGTTCGGGGTTACCATGACCCAGATTACTGAGAATTTGCACAAGCAGTTTTAAGATCAAACGTGATTCAAACAAACAGACCCGGCTTGTGTACATTGGGGATGTTTGCCAAAGTTTTTTTTTTTTTTAGAGGCGGTTAGGACATAAAGTTCCAGTGGAAACGCCCTTGTTTCCCTACGCTGATTATTTGCTCTTACTTTGTAATCAAATTAGTTTTATTAGACACAAGGGTTGCAGTTATTCTTAATGCCGTGATGCACCAAAAGAATTGGCCAGAAATTAGATCGTAACGGATAATACTGGCGAACCCGATATTCAGCCAAACACATAGAGTTGCGTTTTAAAAAGGTTTATGGAAAAGGATGAATAGCGGCAGGTGACGCAGACGGGCTGAACCAGACTTGAACAGATGCATGCTGGTAGGGATAGGCAGGACGGAGGAACCACCAGAACGGGCAGAGAGCGAGCGGCTAGAACTCACGGTGGAAACAGACAGAGTTGAAACCCAAATCATGACATAGATTGGGCCAATTATCTCTTGATTGGCTCCGATTGGATTTTACTCCCCCCCCTTACTTCTTCAATGCATCAAAACTAAGAGCTCCCACCCTTTTTTTTGGTCTACAAACACAACAACCCTGCTAAGCACGTGTAATAAATCCTGTGATCTGTTTTTTCCTGTTCATCTGAAGTTACCCGCGTCACACCTTTTAATGCGTTCTAGTCCTCGGAAGAAGAAACAGTCGAATCAGCAGATCAGACCCCAAAACACAACAGCGGCCCAGAAAAAGCCGGAGCGGCTCCTCCTTAGCGGGCATTTTTAAAACAACTAAACTGGACGCCTTTCACGGGTTCGGCGAGGGTCACAAATGCCAGAAATACATTCGCCCATCTTCTGAAGGAGCCTGCCTTTGACGGATGAGTCCGCTTAGAGTTGTGTCAAGAAAAGTGCTGAATAATCTGAATTATAGATGAAGCGCTTGCCACCGCAGACACAGTGTTTGTGTAACCTTTGAGGGAAAGCAGTCAAATGCGCGCACGTCGGCCCACGAGCCTAAATTCACCTTTTTTATAGAATTTGAGACGGAGCTTTTTCCCCGATCGAGCACACAGGCACGCGCGCTCAGATTATAAGGAGGAGTGTACGACTAATGCGTGCGTCGTGCAATTAGTCTCGTGGGCCTAATGGGGATTTTTTTTAACTTTGTTTCACTCTCTTTGTCTGCCGCTCATCCTCTCACCGTCGGTTGCCTAGAAACCCGCTGTAGGATGCATGAAGAAAATGGCAGGATTAGGTCAGACAAACCTTTGCGGAGTTAGTCATCTGCTGTGTGGAGGTGTTGGTGGGAATGCAGCCGGTGTGACATAACGTTGAAGGTGGCACGCTCTCCTCGTCATGCGCCGCTTCTGTGAAATAAGCATGAAGTAAAACGTTCAACGTCCAGCATGGTGAGAACAACAACAAGAAAATGAGCTAATAAAGCTATTATTATTATTTAGAGCTCTTCCCACAGATAACAGCCCTGAGTGTTCAGCGTGTCAAACTGGAAATGAACCAAAATCGGCCTCCGTTCAGTCATGAGTAGAAAGTCTGTTTATGTTTAATCCTTTACACAAAGTATAATAACGCCGACTTCTCAGTGAAACTCACAAATGGCTTAAATGTTTGTGTTGAACGCTTTAAAACGGAACCATTTAGGTAACATCATCCAAAGCCATTAAAAGCACTTCAGCCGTTTGCGGTCTTAAACTTGAGCGAACAAAGCCAGAAAACGAACCTAACGGAGCTTCGCATCCTCAACAAACAGCATAAGTCGAGCTTTATAGAATGCTCAGGGTTCCCGCGGATCCTTAAAAAGTCTTAAAAGGCATTGAATTCTGTAATATAAAACTAAGGCCTTAATTGGCATTAAAATGTCTTAAATCAGTCTTTCTTAAGTCTTAAAATTGTTACCAGGTCATAATTAGGATTTTATTTTTGTAATCCTTACCAAACAGAAAAACAATTGACACAATTAGATATTTTTTTTAATATTTACCGAACGGCACAATGTAACCATTATTGGTTCCGTCCCGATAGCAGAACCAATAAAAACTGTTGCGGCCGAACCATAGCTGCGAAAAAAGAGTTGGCATTGCTTATGTTGTGGTTTTTAAAACTGATTTATAGTTTATTTTAGTAGGGAACAAAACAGTTTTTTGAATTCAGTTCAGTAGTTGTTAAAAATATATCTGTTATTTGTGTGTTTTTTTTATTTTTAGCTTTCTTCCTATATGGAATGTTTTTCAAAATTTTAAACATGTCTACTGGGCCAGAAAGTAATGTTTTGTGTTAAAATCAACATTTGGGTGAAGTTGTCGCAACCAGGTTTATCTTGTTTACCGTGAAGTTGGTCTTAACTTTTTATTTCAAGTGGCATTAAAAAGTCTTAAAAAGTCTTGAATTTAACTTGCCTTATGCTGTAGGAACCCTGATGCTCCACTTGTGCCGCTGCTAATTTTGGTGCTATTTCAACGACGCCCTGGACACTAACAGCCTGTCGCTCTGCTCTCTCTCTTTTTTTTTTTTTTTTTTTTTCTTTTTTTTTTGCAGGTATGGCCTCACAAGTCTTGGTCTACCCACCACACATTTATCAAACCCAGACAAGTGCCTTTAGCAGTGTGAAGAAACTCAAAGTTGAGCCCAGCAGCTGTGTGTACCATGAGAGGGCCCATCCGCGGACTTTCCTGAACAGCAGAACCCTTGGCGTTGCCCACCCGACCAAACAAGCCCACTCGTTTGTGAACCGAGACTTGGCGGTGGGCCTGAGAGCGCGGGGAGGACAGCAGTACCCGGTCCAGACGCTCGTGGTGCGCGGCGTCCCGAGACAGCAGCCCGGTAGGAGAAGAGGGGGACCAGGCCCACTCGCGGCCCAGCAGCAGGGCAAGGAGCAGAAGCACCGGCCGGTCGAGGAAAGCGGGAGCAGCGGTGGAGCAACAGGAGCAGGAGGAGGGGGACGGGGAGAGGGCTGCAGTGGGGGAGTCGGGGAAGGGGGAGAGGAAGAGGAGGAGGCGGAGGAGGAGGAGGGCGACCGAGGGGAGAGCCGCGAAAGTTTGAACTCAGCCGACAGCTCTCAGCGATGCGGGCTGAAACGTAAAAGCGAGGACCTGGACAACCGAGGGAGCGCCATGCAGATCGTGGAGGAACTGTCGATGTTGCCCGCCATGTTGCAAACGACGAACGTGGGGAACGCAGCCGTGACGGCGCCGACGACGGCGGCCGGAGGGGGCCTCTCCAAACAGGGGGCGGGGCACGGGGGCGTGTGCGCAGCCGGAGGGGCGGCAGGAGGGGACGGGGACTATCAGGTGGTCCAGCACGAAGTCCTGTGCTCCATGAAGAACACCTACGAAGTGCTTGACTTCTTGGGACGGGGCACGTTCGGCCAGGTGGTGAAGTGCTGGAAGAGGGGGACGGGGGAGGTGGTGGCCGTGAAGATCCTGAAGAACCACCCTTCGTACGCGCGGCAGGGCCAGATCGAGGTGGGCATCCTGGCCCGCCTGAGCGGGGAGAACGCCGACGAGCACAACCTGGTGCGGGCCTTCGAGTGCTTCCAGCACCGCAGCCACACCTGCCTGGTGTTCGAGATGCTCGAGCAGAATCTGTACGATTTCCTGAAGCAGAACAAGTTCAGCCCGCTCCCGCTGAAGGTGATCCGGCCGGTGCTGGAGCAGGTGGCCACGGCGCTGAAAAAGCTGAAGAGCATGGGTCTGATCCACGCCGACCTAAAGCCCGAGAACATAATGCTGGTGGACCCAGTGAGGCAGCCCTACAGGGTGAAGGTCATAGATTTCGGCTCAGCCAGCCACGTGTCCAAAGCAGTGTGTTCGACGTACCTCCAGTCTCGCTACTACAGGTGAGTACCAGCATTTCTAGCTCTGTAGAGAGACTTTATTTGTCATTCTGTATGCACAGAGTGCGTACAGAACCAAATCTCGTTTGCATACAGCTTGAAAATTACAGTGAATTGCGGTAGATTACAGGATAAAGTAAATAGAAAAATAAAGCGAATAGATAGAAAACACATTTCAGATTTCCATAGGTCCCTTCTCTCCAAGGAGATGCTTTCAAAACACTGTTTAACACCCTGCATATTTCAGACACCTGCCATGGACTGATGTCCCTGATGGGACTCGTGGTCCTTGTGAAAACAATAATTAGGCTTGACAGAAGTTGGGAACAGTTTCCTGCGTTCTGCGTTGGTGATTGAAATGATGCAAATTACGCTGTAATTTACACTCAAAACAACGATTAAGGACGAAAATAACACCGATAGTCGGCAAACTGTCGGATACAAACCGGCTGTTTTGAAGACCCTATTGTCAGCCTGGTTGGCTGATCTAAGGTTCAGTCTTTGTGTTTTCTGCTAAAGGGCTTGCTGTCTCTGGATCTCACAGGGAATTGTCCTAAAAAAAGCTTAAGTTTTTTTAAGCTTCTTCTAACTTTATTCATCCTACTCGTGCTTAAACAGCTAGCTTTGATTCTTCTTCCTCCAGGAACAGCGTCCACAGGTAGGTGCTGTCACCAGGAAGCTGCCGGCGCCCGGCACGTTGGGCTTACTGATCGGAAAAAAGAGCAGATTTTTGTGTTTCTGACACCCCGGTCACCGCTCGATTTCTCTGTGCCTCTCTGATGAAGTCATTGTTATTGTTTTGTAAGGTTCGAAGCGTCCGTCTGCTTCGTGCTCACCGCACACGTCGTGGATCGAGGCGAAGAGTCTTTGTCGGGGGATCCTGACATTGGAGCAGGATATGCAGCCATAACAGCACTAAATGTTATTAAGCGTAAAAAAAACAAAAAAAACAATGAAAAACTGTCATATGTTGGATTGTACAATTAAAATAGCCAGAGCTGTGACAGTTTAAGCATCAAATTTTTGAAAGTATGTTTGTATCCGCCTAAATGAAGCCGGAAGATTTAATCTCTCTAAGGACACAGATTTGTCAGAATATGTATGATGGACTTAGAAACGCCACAGTAACACCTTTGGAGGTTTTCTGGTTTGTCTGAACTGTTGTGCTTTTTTTTTTTTTGTTATAATAACATTTTACCACAATTAGAAATTCATAAGTCAACAGCTATTTCTGTAGTTTTGTTGTGAATCATGAGAAATGCACGCACTAAAACAGCTTTTTACAGGAAATGAAGAATCAGAACCATATAAACACAAAAACAAACCATAAAAACATTCACTCTTTTAAAGGTTAGTTAAATGTAATTTTATATTAAATAGAGCGAACGGTAGATTCTGTTGTGTGGCGTCTTAATGGTAAAAAGCTACTTCTATGACTATGCAGTCAGTGGAAATATTGATTTCACTGTGTGGAGAAAAACTTTAATGGATAGGCAGCATGCAGTAGGATATTTTATGTTCAGTAGAGATTTGATCTGAGTGAGGGATGATGAGGCCTGACCTCAGTGAAATTCCTTGCTTTCCCCCAGTAATTTGGAAACACGCGAGCTTGGTTGGCGGTTCAAAATCGGCTTCTGAGCCTGGCGAGAAGACAGCGGCATAATGTGCTAGCTGTCGTGGTGAGCATCATTTACATGTTATTTGAATAATTTTCGTTGCCTCCACACCAAGGGAGTGAATCAGCTTGCTCTGCTGGGAATTCAGACTATCAGTGAAAATCGATGCAAAGAGCGGTTAATATCTCTTTGCATTTGCATTTCCAGGCCGTTTTCCCCCGTTGTTCGAACCGAGCGGACAGCGCTGGCCTTGAGCCGCGGCTTTAACACGTGAACAGTGGGAAAAACTCTTCCCGGGTGCATTCTCATGAATCCTCTCTCGTTCGATGAGCGTTTTTTTTTCTGGGAAAGCTATTAGCGTTGTTGTGAGCGGCTCTTTATTTCAGGAAGTCGCCTAAAATAGAGCCGTCACACTTTTTGTGTGCTTTTTTTGTGGTTGGGAGGAAGTGAACGCTACAGCTGCTGGAGTTCATCAGCGCTGTCAGCCTTAAGCTTTGGTGAACAGCAATTACTCACAAGTCTTACGTGCCGCTGCCGTATTTTGATACAACATGCATCAATACCTGAGCTGACCTGTTAATAATGGCCGTCAGGAGTCTTTCTGACATTACTGGAATATCTTAATGTGCCATGGAAAGAGGCTCATAAAAATATCGGGCTTTTCTTTGAACATTGGACGGTGGCGTTTCCCCACCGAGGATGGTCTCACAGGGGCGAGCAGAAGTCTGTTTGCTTAAATTCGGTTCAACAAAAAATACAGAGCGCTGCACAATGGGATGTAAGTGTTTATAATATGGTAACCAGAGTTAAAATTTACAGAAGTGACTGGAACGGCAGTCATTTCCAAAAGAGTTTGATGTTTGACAGTTCAAAGGAAACCCTTAGAGGTCAGCGACTGTTCTGTCTGGTTGTGATGGACAAGAAAACCAGAATAGTGGCGATATGGCTTAGAAATAAAATCTCTGATTGTATTATACCAAATCCGCTTAATCGTTTTTTTCCCCCCTCTCCCTTTCATTTCACAAAAATAATTTATTTTAAAAAAACTTGCTTTTATGTCAATCATTTGGTCTGGGAGTCGACCTGAATTCAAAGTGCAACTAAATGAGCTGTGAAACATGCTTGTAAAACAAGATGGCGGCCCTGCCGTCGTAAACAATGGAAATAAAAATGTTTGCTGCTGGTGGTTTTACACAGTGAGCTAAGAACAGGCTTCACTTCACTTGTGTAACTTGAAACTAATTAAAAAAAACATGTAAATGAGTAAATTAAAGTGCCTCGTATTACGTTAAAAAAGTTTCCTCTTCATAATATTTTGACAGTATATTTTCCAAAACATAAATCCAGCGTTGGATGCTGTTCTCTTCATGGAAGCCAAAGGAGTGCACTGGCAAAATAAAATCCAAATTTTCCAAAACGTAAATCGCCTCCAGTCAACAGAGAACAAAATTTAACCAATTTCAGAATTCATGTTGGTGAATGTTTTCATGTATACATGAAGCTCGCAGACATTTATTTTATATATACACACAGATGAGATGTTAGTTGTAATCACAAGTTACTCATCTGATGTCTGTTTATTTTAACGTTAGTAGGAAAAAAAAACCTATTGCATAACCCTTCTAGACACTATTGGGTTGTTTTTAGGTAACCGTATGTGTCGTTTGCACGCATAAATTATGTTGCTGGATAATAACAACACCTACTGACAAACTACCAAATGCTTTCGGTCTGTTTCTCTTAGCTGTTCTCTTATTAAGTCGAATATAATGATTATAAAGACATGATTCCGATGGAGGTCAGACCTGCAGATTTTTCTTAGGACTTAAACACATATAAGAGAAACTGCAGGTTTTTTGGTAGATGTAGTGGTTTTAAATCCAACAGAAAATGAAGGAATTAAAGGAACGCCGGTCAAAGGTTTGGACATTCAATGGCTTTTCCTCCTTTTTCTTACTTTCTGCGCTGTAGACACAAAGTGAAGACATCTAAACTATGAAGCAAAAGCACATACAACCGATGAAATAACTCAGAACATCTTTTACTTTTACTTCTTTCAAAATACTCCCCCCTTTTGGCATTTTCTTGACGAGCCTCATGAGGAAGTCACTTGAAATGGTTTTTCCAACAGTCTTGAAGGAGTCCCCAGGGGTAGCATTGAGAATAAAGACATACCACTGAATGCGAAGGCGTGTCTAAACTTTTGACGTCAACCTATTATTTGATTTGTGTTAAGCTCAAACAAAGACCGTCAAAGCGCAGGGTGTCGGATGGCGCGTTTACAGGCCAGAAATAGTGGATGCTCTTATTTTTGACGAATAGGAAACATTTTATAGGAAAAAAATTACAATTTGTCAGCATTTAACCCACTGATCAAGGGAAAATTGGCTCTACCTAGACGGGAATTATTCTCAAAATGGTTTTGAACAACCTTGGTATATGACTTTTTACATATGATTGTAGATTTTTACTAATGACGTGTTTTGGTTTGACTTGACCGTGATATCAGGACAAAGTTGCAGCGATGACTCAAACCCAAATACACCTCCCCCTGTGTGAGTCGTACTCCTCCTCATCGTTGGCAGCGATATGTAAAGCATACTGTAAAGGAGCAGCGTTGCTGAGGCCAAGAGGAGAGCAGCGCTTAAAATAGTTCTTGGGACGCCGGCCCAGCGTGCTTTGACTTCTATAGATGGTGAGAGACATCGGCATCCGAAGTCTAAAACGGACCGTGAAACACTAGAGAGCTCGCACTTACTAGCTCAAGGTCAACCAGCTCAACCGGTGCATCCGTTTTATTTTATTTTCAATGCCATGTTGCTTGACGTGGATTTAGTTTTGTTTAGTGAAAAGCTATTGTTGCATTGATTTTGTTCCTTATCTAATTTACAATAAGTTCTTTGTATTGCTTGTTTTTTTATTTTATTTAATTTTGTTTTTGTTTTTTTTAATATTTGAGACATTTTCCAATTTATTTCTAGAGACTTTAATTGACATAAGCAAAATATGCAAAATGTATTAGTTTTAAATTTCTGGCTAAGCGAATATAGAGCCTTTTCACTCTCCTGTTAGAAGTCTGAAAGTAAAACACCCCAGACCGGAGACCAATTTTATTTTCTTGTAATAAGTAAAAAAAAAAAAGAAGCTATTATACGTCATATAATTTATTTTTTCTTTCTTTTTTTTTTAATCATTTCTAAACAACATACCAATTCTTACCGTTACCTTTTGATCTGATCAGATGCACCAGATAAAAGGTCACACTTTTTTTTTTTTAGATTACTGTGATCATTTGCCTGTCCTTTAAGGAATCTTTTTTTTTTTTTTTTAAAACCTTGCATACACAATCCGTCCTTGCAGGCTCGCTGGGGTGCTGGTGCCTATCTCCAGCGGTCATTGGGCGAGAGGCGGGTTACACCCTGGACAGGTCGCCAGTCCGTCACAGGGGCAACGTAGAGACACGCATGACAAGCAACCACCACACACGCTCACGCTTAAGAGCGATTTAGAGAGACCCACTAACCTGATAGTCATGTTTTCGAACTGTGGGAAGAAGCCGGAGAACCCGGAGAGAACCCTGGCATGCAAACTCCACGCAGAAAGACCTCCCAGACCGCGATTCGGACTCCCGACCTTCTCGCTGCTAGGCAACAGTGCAGAATGGCAACAGAGATGCATATACAGTTCACATTCATTAATTAAAATCTGATATAAAAGTCCATTTATTTCAGGAACAGTTCACTAACTGAATCACATTGTATAGATTAATTACACACAGACTGATGGTTTCAAGCCCGACTGATATCCAGCCTGGTCGGGGCATCGGCTGAGCGACCTCTGCATCCTTATGTTTCGGGAACAGTGCATTCATTGGTTTGGAGTATGCTCATCTTGTTTTAAAAATATCCCCATAGCTACAATAAAATACAAGCACATTCGACTGGATATAAATGTGTTTATTTTGACTTTTGGTCTGTGATTAAGTAGTTGCCCCATACGGCTTCACAAAACCGTTTTGGTTCATGTAGATTTTTTTTTTCTCAAAGGCGTACGGCTCTCTTCTTGTATGATTGATTTCAAGCTCCTGCTCCTAGTTTCAAAACTTGGACGAGCTACGAGACGAGCCCTTGTGCGACACTTTGATCGTGTGCTCACGTGTTTGTTGTAAATTGTCTTGCTCTTTTATTGCCCTGTGCAGCCAGTCGATGGCATGCGCCCACGACAAACATCTGTCCAGCTACAGAGGCCTCCGCTGCTGTTGTGGAAATAGTTCTGTGCATGTAAATTGATGGTGCTGCTGCAGTACAAAAAAAATAAATAAATAAGGTGTGCCAACTTGTAAAATAGCAGAATATTGAAGTTGTTAATTTATTAAACCTGCACAGCTGTTAAGAACCGGAAGTTTCACATTATTTTTTCATGAGAAGAAAAAGAACAAATACGAGCCCAGTGAAAATTGAAATTTCCTTTTTCTTACAAGATTATTGGTATTATTACGGCAGCAAGCCGCAGTCCGAGAACATTAAGGTCTATTACGCCGTTACACTACAGCACAAGCTAATCTTTTCAGCATGCCTTTTGACGCCAGTAGTTTAACAAACAGAGAAAATGAGAGCAGCGTTCAGCGATTAAAATGGGCCCTCAGCTGTGCATTCCAGACGTTACTGGTTATTAGATAAAAAATGACTTTGCAGGGTTATTTTATGGGACAGAGGCCGTGAAACCTTACTTTCAGGGATATCGGTTCCAGATAACGTTATTGTCGTTGTCTTTGTATGCTAAGATGTCAGCTTATCTACGTTATGAAGGCAGTAAATCTCCGTATTATATCAAGGTTCAAAGTTGACTCCTTCACTCCATGCCTGAGAATTTTCCTTTAAGCTTCAAAGAAAGACAATTATTGAATGTTCTTTCACTGCTTTCTGCTTTAGATCGACCTGAATGAGAGAATTTGCATAACAGGCCTTCAGGTGGTAATCGTGTGAACCGTCAAAACAACGGAGCGGAGTCTCTACCTAAACGGGAAAAGCGAACCGTTGCTCCATGTTGACACATGGCCGGCTTGAATTCGGGTAAAACGTGCCTGAAGTTTTGTGGCTTTCATCTGAAGTCTGGGCAGATCAGAGTGCTTGTGCCTCTTCCTCCCTTTGCAAGGCTGCCTTGGGTTCCACTTAATAATGCAGGATGCCCTGAGAGAGTGTGTGGAATTACAGTTCCTGGAAGAAGCGTGCCCGAAGCCTCCGCTCTCTCATTATGAAGCAGCCGCGTTTATGAGTTCAGAACCGTGCTCTCGTCTGGGCGCAGCAACACTCATCGGCTCAGAAGGTGCGGCCGGCCGTGTTTGCCGTTCTGTGGGCAGTTTACACTCCGCCCCCCCCCCCCCTCCCTTTGAGGACAGAACAGGGTGGGTTACGGGGCTATTTCTGGACTTTGATATAATGGGCCATGAATAAAAAATGATGACGGAGTTAATTTGTGCCCAGGAACATGGCTGCTAACGCTAACAGAGGCGTGTGGGAATTAGTCTTTTTCTTTACTCGGGTAAATGTAAGCTAAATTCGCTTCATCTGCGTTGCTTTATAAGTGACGTTTGAAGTATTTATTTCTGTGCTCAGGTTTTTTTCATCTTGACTATTCGTCCGGGAGCCCAGCTTTGATGCTTTAAAGCAGCAGGGAATGTTTTGTATTAATAATAAAGACATGGAAAGGCAGACTGAGGCCAGCAGACACGTCTGAGTACCTGTCCATACTCAGATAGGATATCAGGATCGCAGATCTGTTGCTCCAGACGTCACAGTCAGTCATTTATTGCACGCAAAAATCATCATGTTTGCATGGTTTTTACAAACAAGACATCGCCAACGCTTTGCAGCTGAGCAGCGGGCGGGGAGGCGTCTCCGTTGGGCAGCAGCAGCAGCAGCGTGATGCAAAAACAACTGAGCAAGGACAGATGTTGTGTTTCCAGGGAGTTTTTTTTTTTTTTAGCTACTTTGTGTTTTTTTTTTTTGTTTTTTTTGTTAATTGGAGAAATAAAAGCATGCTCCAGCTGATTGGTGTCTGTTTGGGTTTCATTTTTTGGGGTTGGCACCATCCTTGGAGTGTGGGTAAAGACTCTGAAGTGGATCTGTGTTTACCGCAGACTTTTAGAAAGTTGCTGTTTTTTTTGTACTTAAAATTGCGGCTTGTTGTTACTAAAAGGGTTTATTGCGTGGTTGTGAGGATAAAGTAGCATTTCTGAGAACCGATGTCTGTTTCTCAGTCATTCATCGCCACCCCATGCAGTAGTGTCAGTCGGCGGACCTCATATGATGCGTCCTTTCATTTAGCACATCATTTATCAGGGTTCCCGCGGATCCTTAAAAAGTCTTAAAAGGCATTGAATTCTGTAATATAAAACTAAGGCCTTAATTGGCATTAAAATGTCTTAAATCAGTCTTTCTTAGGTCTTAAAATTGTTACCAGATCATAAATAGGATTTAATTTTTGTAATCCTTACCAAACAGTAAAATAATTGACACAATTATAATTTTTTTAATTTACCAAACGACTCAATGTAACCATTATTGGTTCTGTCCCGATAGCGGAACCAATAAAAACTGTTGCGGCCGGACCATAGCTGCGAAAAAGAGTTGGCACTGGTTATGTTGTGGTTTTTAAAACTGATTTTATAGTTTATTTTTGTAGGGAACAAAACAACGTTTGTGAATTCAGTTCAGTAGTTGCTAAAAATATATCTGTTATTTGTGTGTTTTTTAGCTTTCTTCCTATATGGAATGTTTTTCAAAATTTACTACTACTGGGCTAGAAAGTAATGGTTTATGTTAAAATAAACATTTGGGTAAAGTTATTGCAACCAGATATATCTTGTTTATCGTGAAGTTGGTCCTAACTTTTTATTTCAAGTGGCATTAAAAAATCTTAAAAAGTCTTGAATTTAACTTGCCTTATGCTGTAGGAACCCTGTTTATAATTTTGCTGCCCTGTAAAGCATCAGAATTAGCCAGACCGTAACAAATAGACAATGAAAATGTTATGATACCGAACGTAAGCCATCTGTTTCTGCAGAGCGGATAGTTTCAATCAGTCTTCCTTTAGACGTAGCTTTGAGGGAAAGTCATTTTGCAAATTAAGTGACCTTCTAACTCTGTTCAAGCCATGCTTGTGGACTCCCCCCCCACCCCCCACACTTGTATTATTTGTCCTGACACAACGGCGTGATGCACCTGAGAAAGACGAGACGCGTTTGCATTAGCCGCATCTGCTCTTTTCTGCGATTTTGGCACATGGCGGAAACATCACACACCGCTGCTCCCCTGCCACCCATTGGCCCCCCCGATGTTTCACGTCATATTCTTAGAAAACAGGTCTGGTTTCAAAGGAGGGCGACAAGGCCTTGCTTGGGTTGA
Organism: Fundulus heteroclitus; assembly: GCF_011125445.2. NCBI lineage: Eukaryota > Metazoa > Chordata > Actinopteri > Cyprinodontiformes > Fundulidae > Fundulus > Fundulus heteroclitus. The sequence continues at coordinate 32,589,485 of NC_046364.1, forward strand.
TTCGGATGGAGCCCTGCAACCATGGCAACATCCGCGTAGCCCTTCAGGATATGCAACAGAGACGTGCTGTTGTTATTTTTGTTTCACTTTGGTTTTAGTGCTGCACTAATTCTATGCTTTCAGCTTGGCGAAGTAGGAACATCAGAACGCAAAGGAAACAAGATTAAGCTTGGCTTCATAGGATAGAAAAGTGTATGGATTAACCCTCAGCCAGACAGGATTTTCCAACAAGGAAGTGCTTTAAATTGCAATGCAATCGATGACTGTTAGGGACTGATTACAAAAACATCTGTCACCCCCAGTAAGCCATCACTAAAAAGGCTCGGCGGCCACTTTCTCAAAATGTATTATGACCTCATTAGCTCTATTCGCTTTTCATTTTTGATCAATATACTGTAGTTGCGTCTCTCTTTTGGAGTTTACCCTTTATGCATTCTCACACAAACCTGCTTTTACCCTCGCACCTCCATGTGAAGGGATATGATGAAGGTCTAGTTAGGACCAGGTAGTAGAGAAAGTCACTGGCGTAGAAAGAAAAATAAATGATAACTTCAAATGTATTTCTGCTGTTTTGGATCGTTAATCCAAAGAACCAAAACTAAACAAGAAAAAAAAAGTATAGTTCTCAGAACCCATTTTTTTACATCCCTTTTTTTTGGTGGATGCTTTAATGTTGCCGCAGGCTGGAGAGGTTTGACCAAGACATAGACAGTGGGTTCCCTTTGTGGTACTGGGACGGCCTTGGCCATAATTACGCATTCAGGAAATACAAGTAAAGCAGTAAACAAACAGAACAGAAGAAGAAAAAGAACGTGCTATCTGCCAGACTAGGGTAAAGATTAGAAACTGAGCAGGAAGGGGATTAAGAAACAGTCCTAAAGAGCTAAAGGTCTAATAAAGGATGCCATCTTCAGCGTATGACTGAAATACCTGACATCGTCTCCAAATGCATGGCATGGGTTCATTCTATCATCAAGTGAAAAAGCTGTTGGACATCTAAAAACATTTTAATGGCAAGGTTTTCCTCAAAGACGTCCCCCTTTATTTAGAACAGGCTTGCAAGACGGAAATAATCGGAATAGCTTCCTAATTGCTTTCCCAAAGCAGCGTTGGCTAACGCATGATCTAAAACCCAAATTAGCAGGCCTCAGCCTGGCTGTCGCTGCCCAACGTGCCCGCGTGCCTTAGCCCCCATATGGCCCCAGACGTCACGGAGGAGGCGTGCCCTGGATCTCATGGAGCCTGTTCAGCGTGAACGTGCAGGGTTGTTCTCGGTGGGTACGCTGAGCTCCGCGGGGCGGCGACACACGGGACGCAACGAACGTCCCTGCCTCGCTCTTCAGATCACGTACGGATTGTTAGGTGCTGATAATCGCTTTCTCTGTCGGGTTTTTGCGCGCCGAACAGAAGTATCTCCATGACTCAACTTTCTCACTTCTTCTGCCTTTTGCTGTCACCTCTGTAGACGAGGAAGAAACACAGACATTGGAATAAATGATTATAATCAGCCTTGTTGCTTCTCATTTGTTCGTTGAAGGGATCTTAGAGAGAAATGATGCGGTTTCGTGTCCATGTGTCCTTTGCACACACGTCTTACACGTGCCAGTAGCCTCCTTCTTGCATTAGTAATTCCTGTAAAGTGATATAACGATGTAGTACTGCACGATGTGGTGCCACATAAGAAAAAAAACAACATTTAATTTGTTTCCCCTTTTGTCAGACGTGGGCAGGTAGGAAGGCCTGTCAACGTTTTGATCCCCATGTGACTGACCTGCTAACCCACTGCCACTTGACTTGGCCTCAAACAAACACACACACACACACACACACACACACACACACACACACACACACACACGCACATCGGCTTATGGGTCATTTAGCTCTGTTACACATTTACGACAAATCCTATCAAAGGAGACGTCATCAGGAACCGCACAGCTTTGCTAAACAGGTGTTAATTGCACAAATACAAAAAGCCTAATTTGTGCAGATTGAGGTTATTAAAAAAAGACAAGGACAATTCTGTTCTAGTCTAAAACCGTAATTCCTGTTGTTTTTGTGACAGGAAAAGGCTTGTTTCAGATAAATTACTTTAGACTAAGTTTATTTGCTTTGTTATTTTTTATATATTTTTTGCCTCTCTCCCCCCTTGTTTTTAACACGTAGATATTTGGCTATCAAAGTTTTCAGAATCTAACCCCAGTGTTTCTCCGGCCGGCTTCGGACTTACCGCGGTGTGTATCTTTTGCTCCCCAGGGCTCCGGAGATCATTCTGGGATTACCGTTTTGTGAAGCCATAGACATGTGGTCCCTCGGCTGTGTGATAGCGGAGCTGTTTCTGGGCTGGCCTCTCTACCCCGGGGCCCTGGAGTACGACCAGGTAAACAACCTTTCTCTCCTCATCAGCCCAACGATGATGGTATTTTTTTTTTTTTAGGATTTTAGCTTTTTTGTCATCCCTGCGCAGAGCTTATGTTGTTATATGACTCATCCAGTGTTCTCCTGCTTCTTTTTTTATTTTTTTTTAGCCTCCATCTTTCATGACTCAGCCTCTTTTTGGGTTCCTTGCGCTGTAATGTTCTTTAAGTGGACTCTCCTTCCTTTGAAGCTCCATCCATATCTACAGCCTGTCCTTCTCTTCCCCCCCTGAAACAGGAGCGGCTGAAGTGTCTATCATCGCCCCTCTCTCACTTTTTCATCTCTTCTTTTCACCTACGAAGGAGGGCTTTCGTTATCTTGCTGCCTCGCTTTGCCGTCAAAGCGTTTTTCCCCATTACGCAGGTTTTTTTTCACCCCCTGTTTAAGTTTTAAACAGTCTCCATTATGTGGTTTGTGTACACATGTGCTACTTTTTCCAAAGAGAATGTTGCCATTAAAATGTTTATGCAGAGATCGATACGAATAGAGTTTAGAGGGAAGTCGTTCTGCTTAAAACACGAGTAAATAAGTCGCACTGTGTGTATTTCAGACTTCAGAATCGCTGTGAGGAGCGATTGTAAAACAAACGCAGCGATAGAGGATTAAAGCAGTGAAGATGCTCTCGGCTCGTGTCTGTCACAGCGAGCAGAGGAGCACATTCCCGTGAATGATGGTAGCTGCTGTGGATGGCTCCCCCTCTCAGTGGAGCCCTGATCGTATCTTCCTCAGACTAGACGGATCAGGGCTTATGTTGGGCCCCCCCCCCCCCGCGCGCTACTGCAGAGCCCTATATACTCACAACCTGCCAGCAGAGTCTCAGTTGGGTCCCGTTCCTTCCCTTGCAGCATCCCGTGTTACGACGCTGCACTCACAGCGATGTATTTTTATGCGCCGGCATCAATTTTCACCCTCCACGGAACTGCGACAGGAGAGATAACTCAACATCTTCGCAAAGAGATTTGACTTTGGAGCACAGTGGCACCAAAGTCTAAAGATGATTAATCTGTTTTCCGTAAGAACAAGTCGGTCTGTCGGCAAAGCTGCTTTAGAAATATCTCCGGGGGTGTGGGGGGGGTAAGAGGGGGGAGCTTCTCAATTTAATATGGGACTGTCTGGAATTGATAAGAGGACGAGTCGGCAAAAAAGAAAAAAATCTACAGAAGAAATCTGGAATATATAACGACCGTAAGAGACAATGGCTCTGAAAAGTGAAGCTAGAATGTGTAAATGTATTAGACTGAGATCAAAGCCCGCCATGCTGTGTGTAGATCAGGGACAGAAATTGAAAACCTGATGAGCTTCTGTCTTCCTCTTCGTTGTTGAAATGTTCTGTTTGCCGCCCATCCCCACGTCTCCCTTAGCCCAGTCCTCCTGACTGCTGTCATCTGGAGGGCTTCTGTAAATGGTTACGGAGATATGCACAGAAGAGTCAATGGAAGCCGTGCAGGACCAAAAGGGTTATTTAAACTCAGTCTTTGAGCTTTCTGAATTTCTCAACAGCAAATGTTGCATTGCTAGGAAATAAACTGCTCACTTGCAAAGCAACAAGCAGCCAGCAGTTGCCTTTAAATGTTATTATGAACAATGCTTATAGATTTCAGTGAAAAAAGTGTTTGCTCCCTTGCAAACTTTGTCACACAAATGTTTCACCTCATGAAAGAAATGGTAATATTAAACTAAAAACAAAAGGAGTCCATTTAAAACGCAGCTTATCCAAGCCAACATGGGCCTGTGTGAAAAAGAAATTGCCCCCAGTTTTTAGTTTTGGTCCGCTGTCCTTCACAGAATAGTTTGCAGATGTAACGAAATGTCTCACTTTGCCTCGTCAGTCCACAGAATGTTTCCCCCAAAAGTTGTGGGGCTCATCAAGGCGGCGCCCTTTGTATTCTTTTAAGGCCAGCAGCTCACTTTGGTCCAGTCTCTCTTTCTCGTTAATTCATGAACACTGACCTTAACTGAAGCAAACGGTGCCTGCACTAAGCTCCTGGATGAGACGTTAATGCCCTCCTGGTGTAATTGTTCTTGGCCGGTGACTCCTGAAAAGGTTTACCGCTGTTCCATGTTTTTTTTTCTTGTCTTTTCTTTCTTGTGTGGATAAGGGCTGTGTAACCCTTTTGAGACTGATAGATATTTGTGAATTTTGTTTTTTTTTATCACTTTTCCCCATCTAATTGATCGTGACATGATTTACTGCTTTGTAAAACTTTTTACCCTACGTCATTTTGTCAGATAGGTTCTATTGGGATCATTTGGTGATTCTACTGATTTGAAATCTGCATTTTTTTATTTCCCCATAATGACTTTTGTCAGATTAACTTTTATGTGAGGATCTGTAAAAGTGTGACAAAAAAAGCAGGGGCAAATACCTTTGTACTGAACTGCATGACTGTATTTTCTTCTTTAAGTGGGATAAAATGAGATTAAACTAATGAACAAAGGAAAGACAATTATTAACCCCTTCCTTTAATTTGCTAAGCAGCTGACTGCTGGTGCGAAGCGTCACCCCAAGGTCACGGGATGATTTGGCTGTAACTCCCTAAGTCGCTGCAACCCGTCTTCCACCTTGCTTCCTATCTTTCGCTACGGGGTCTTGTTCCATCCCATGCAGCATATTGTATTTATAACTCTGGCTCTTCCCCCTTGCTCTCGCTCCTCCTCCTCCTCCTTACCTCATTCCCTCGTCTCCCAATCTTATACTTTACAAGGACGCAAAGCTTCTCGCTTCTTCCGTGGTTCTGTAAGCAGCTGTAGATCACTGTTCGGCCTCGCAGCTTTTAAAGATAAACCACAAGTGATGCAGTTGTGGCAGCTAATCTTTTCTTTTGTCTTTGGCACAACTCAGCTCGAATAAAAAAAAAAGAAAAGAAAAAGATTTAGCTTAGCTGGGGTTAGACGTGTACAGGCGGTAGAAGAAACGATCCTCTTTTCAAAGCTGTCTCTTGACGTCGCATGTGTGACTCTTGGCCTGTGCTTCTAACACTTTAATTGGGAGGAAGTGCTTTGAGATGCGTACATGGGGCATCTGTACGGCCTTAAACTGAAGACTGTGGCCACAAACCCAACAGATAAGTGTTTTGTGAAGTCGAAGCTCGGCGCCGCGATCTCACTGAACCGTGAGCTTTCCGAGCAAATAGGCCTTCGAGGAAAAATTGGGGTCTTTCCTGTCACAAGAATTTCCATCTACCCTTTTTTTTGCTGTTCTAGCTAGTTGAAGGCTGTTTCTATGCCATCCATCCATCCATTTTCCAAACCGCTTCTCCCTCATGGGGTCACGGGGGGTGCTGGTGCCTATCTCCAGCGTTCACTGGGCGAGAGGCGGGGTACACCCTGGACAGGTCGCCAGTCTGTCGCAGGGCAACACAGAGAGACAAACAGGACAAACAACCATTCACACACACACCTAAGGACAATTTGGAGAAGCCAATTAACCTAACAGTCATGTTTTTGGTCTGTGGGAGGAAGCCGGAGTACCCGGAGAGAACCCACACATGCACAGGGAGAACATGCAAACTCCATGCAGAAAGACCCAGGGGTGTACTCGAACCCAGGACCTTCTTGCTGCAAGGCAACAGCGCTACCCACTGCGCCACTGTGCAGCCCCGTCTGTTTCTATGCGCCATTGAAATTATGCTTTCTGTTTTTGCCCTGTTTTCAATAACTAGAGTTAAGTAATATGTGATACAGAAAATGAAAGGAGGACTTAGGTTCTGGGCTTACATCCAGCTCTGCTGGGGGAAATGACTAAAAACCGGGGGATTTTCAAAAAACAAACACAAAAAAATAAACAGGAAAATGTGTCAGTTTTCAATGGAAGTCTGGGGATTTCCACTATCCCTTCACAGTTTCCTGAAAACTCCGATGTTTTTGTCACGGTGTCACGGTGCAGGTGAATACCTCGGTGAGAAGGTGGGGAAGAATCCTTAAGAAATTACAACACAGTTGTTTCTTTGGCAAACTGGGAGGTTTCTCCCTCAAGCAACGTTTTCAATAAAACCTCGCTGGTGGAAATGCTGTAATTATTATTTGTTTCCCGGTAGCCGGATAAGACTACTCATTATCTGTATTTCTCTGTCTGTTATGAACCCAAAGGAGAAAGACAATAACAATGTTTATTTATCACAAGTCACACTGTAATCCCGTCCGACAGCAGTGTTCGCATTCTCCCAACATCGTACAACTCTGGTATCGTAGAGCAGAGACGGACCTTCTCACCCAACACCAGTGTCTCTTGTCTCATAAATGCTGTCCTAACCTGTAGCTGCAAACGGGGTCCCATCACTGTATTAAAGGCTTGTTAAAGGAATGTCAGTAAAGTTCCTGAAGTGTAAAGGCGAGTGTCTTTTTTACTTTTTTGTAATGCGGTGCGTTTGTAACAACCCAACCTGAGTAAACTGCGCCACCCACACACGAAAACACCTTTCAGTATTTGCACCTCTGCGGCGAAGTGAAAATACTTCCATGAAGTCAATCAGTAGCGTGACAGAACAACACGTTAAATGGGAACACGTTAGCATTTTTATTGAGGAAACGTCTTTTTTTAAATTGAAAAAAAGACGTGTTTAATGGCTATTACAGCAAATGGGTGATGGGACACGTGTCTTTCATTTCTGTTTGTCTTAAATAACTGTATGTCGGTCAGATCTGTGAACGTGTAGCCGTTAGAGAATGATGATGGTTTTGAAGAAAAAAAAAAAAAAAGTCCTAAGTGGGTCTCTTTGCCTTTAAGCTGCGCTGAATCTCTAACGATTGTTGTTCTCTGCACTTGGGTGCGATTGACGTCAGCCGGCCCTCTCGCCACTCTCGTCTCAAAAATCCGAGTGTGACATTCTGGCTCGGCAGCATCTGACTGCTATCCGCCGTTTGCCCTGGAAAGCGCGCAGACGGTGGGAGCCTTGACATACAGCGTTTACCTGACGTTTTTCCAGCCGTTATCGGCACAAGCTGCGGTAACTACAGTAGTGGGATTTTTTTTTTTTTCTTTAGGAAATGTTCAGGCTCTTCACAGGAGAACAGCACGTTGAAGGTCTACCTAAACATCCATTCAGAGTGACTCAAAGGTGGTTTATAGAGAAGTGTGTTTGGGAAGTGCATCCATGACAAAAACCTTTATTCTTTAGAATAAAAGAGACACTGACAAACATTAAACCAGGCAACAGAAAAGTTTATTTGTTGCAAAATGTTTGGTCTTCCAGCTTGTTTTCACAAACCTTGACTTGATTCCTGTCTCCTCCGTGTCCTGTAGATTCGCTACATCTCGCAGACCCAAGGTTTGCCAGGCGAACATCTACTGAATACGGGGACGAAGACAGCGCGGTTCTTTTGCAAAGAGTCGGACTCACCTTATGCAGCATGGAGACTGAAGGTGAGAATACCATTTCCTTGACAAGATCGCCATCCTATATTTGTTTCAGTTATCCAAATAAATGCTATTTTATGGGGACATGAACGGTTAGGACTTTGCCCGCAGCAATGTGCTGGAACTGTTTGTCCACGTTTCTGTTGGCCGTTCTCACCGAATGCTTTCCTGTTCCTCAGTCAACAGATGAGCACGAGACGGAGACGGGAATGAAATCAAAGGAAGCGAGGAAGTACATCTTCAGCTGTTTGGATGACATAGCGCACGTACGTTTAGCCGTTTGGACCCAGATTTACATTGCAGGATTTCCTGCTTGGTTATAACAAGAAAAGGACAGAAAAAAAGAAAAAAAAAAAGAAAACAGGTGAAATCACTTTGAAAGAAAAACAAAACAGAACTTTTACATTAATTTCCCACAACTTCTCCCCTGTGGAATTCCACGGTTGGAGTTTATAACTTATGGCTCAAGTGTACTCATTTAAAACAGAACAGGGAAATACCCGCACTGGTAATCAGTACTTAATCACTTTTATGCTTCTTTTTTTTTCCCTGTTCATAGTTCCTGTTATAGTCTTATTAGAGGTCCACCAACAATCGGCTGGTGACTGGTATAACGCGGCTTTTAACATGATTTTGCCCTAACCCATGACCGGCTGGTTGGAAACTCAAAAATCTGATCCAATTTGGATCAGCGAGCTCCTTATCCAATCCCTACCATTTCACACTATACTCTTTTGTCTGTATGAGCAAGACTTGAAGTTAGCCATTTAAAGTACCAGTAAGTTGTTTAAAATGAAGTCAGAGAAAGCACAGAGAAATAAAAATGCAGTTTTTATGATATGTGAAGCATGTCTGCCATTTATTCATGCTTCGAGAGAGAGAGAGGAAGAGAGAGCACAATTTTCAGCTGATAACAGGAAGGCTGAATGGACTGCAGAAAGTGGAGCTCTATTATCCTTCTAAGATTCTAAGATTTTGAAATATTGGAAGCCATTAAAAAAATCTGGTTATGATGAGGGTCTATATCCTCTCAGATGGACACTGATGTTTTGATGACGCCAGCTGTTCTAGCTGCACTTTTTGACAATTTTGTCTTGGTTTCACAATGTTAGTAAAACCCCGTTTTAAAGTATCTGCTTTTTCACACACACTGTGTAATATCAACGCTGTCCCTCATATAAGTAATTAACTACCAACCCCAGAAGGAAGGCAAAAAAGAACCCTGTTTTGAATAAAGTTTGTATATCTTCTTAAATGACAGAGTTCTTGAATGAAAACCAGAATCGGCTGCGGGAAAACAAATCTTATCAGTCAATCAGATGAACACCATTTTGGTCTTTATAACGACCCTTTTTTTTTTAAATTGCAGGTGAACTTGATGATGAATCTGGAAGGTTGTGACTTGTTAGCGGAGAAGGCAGACCGCCGGGAGTTTGTGGGCCTGCTGAAGAAGATGCTGCTGATCGACGCCGAAGATAGGATCGCCCCGGCCGAAGCGCTCACCCACCCGTTTGTGACAATGCAACACCTGCTCGACTTCCCCCACAGCAACCAGTGAGTCGGCTGCGCCTCACATCTTAAAGGCGTACGCGCAGATCACGGCGATCGCTTCACATGCCACTTTCCTGTCTGCAGTGTGAAGTCATGTTTCCACATCATGGACGTTTGTTGGACCCGTCCCTCCGGGTACGAGGCTGCCAACCGAAACAAAGGTCCTTTCGTTCGACCCGTAACTACAACCACTGCTGCCTCAGCCAACCTCCCCTTCAGCAAGATCCCAGCTGTCCATACTCAAGTAAGTTGATCACAGAGTGTCGTTACTAGCTACCGCCGCTCCTGCTCATGTACATCTGAGCTTTACGCGCCCATGCTAAAAAATGTTTATCAGATCAGCCAGCGAACGTGTCGCCCAATAAACCGAATAAATAACAAGTGTGTGTTCTCGGAAGCATTACAGTTCCCCTTTGTAGATCATAAATCAGTGGAATATGATTCTTGGAAACGGAATAACAAATTCTTCCGGTTCCTGACACCCAATGTTCTGTTCCTCCCGTTTGCTTCGAACAGAGACTGATTTCTTGCCTTTATTGCCCATTTTGTATGCCGACTCGCCTGTCTTATTGCGTCCTAGCACTGCTGTCATGGCAACAAAATCACGTCATGTTTCTGAGGTCATGGCAACGGTACAGATCGGCGTTGTTGCTGAGAAGAAAAGAGAAGACAAGGCACCCCCCCCAAACACACACACACACACACACACACACAAAACCAATTTTGTTTTGGATTTTATTTTGGTACCAAACATCTCAACATGTCTACCTGAACCACACACACGTTTCCAGATTAGTACTTGCAGCTAAAAGCGTCATGAGTCTCCCATGTTGCTTTTCATGCGCATCGCAAACTAGATGGGATAACTTACAATTTAAGCAGTGTCTAATGCCGCTTGAGAAGACGTTTACAGGAGAAGGTCGTGACTGATTCAGTATAACCCGTTTTGAAAGCTTGCTTTGTGTTCACCATCATGTGTATGGTGGGGGGTGGGTGGGGTGGGGGGGGGGAGTAACATGCAGTAGCAGTGGCAGAAACAATATAGCCCTAGTTCTCGTTATCCTTCAAATGTGATTATACCCAGGCACGAGAGCAGGGTTAGCAGAGAAGCAAAAGCACATGCTCCGCTATTTAAGGGGCCTGACCTCTTTCTGCTCAGCATTGTTAGCTCTCCTGTTAAGCATCCAGGTTTCAAAAAAAACAGCCGTGACCTCAGATGGCCAGCTTGGATAAATCAATCCTATAAAAAAGACGGTTGACGTGTCATTTGCCGGGCATTTTGTTCAGCTTTGCAATTGACATTGCGTGCCATAACAACTCAGCAAAAATTGCCTTAACCCCAAGTCTTAACCCTGATAACCCCCAAGGAAGTGGGCCCGGGGTATGTTTTTACTCTGACCCCTGGGTTTGTCGAAGCGGTGACTTTGCTGTCAGCATATAGACTCAGAGTCCTGCACCTTCTCCCTAATTCTGCCCAGCTGGAAAACAAGCTCTGTTTTATAGAGCAGTCGCCACCTGCTGGCGGAAAACAAACCTTTCATGTTGCTCTTACCCTTTTTTTTTTTTCTAGGGGTTAGTTCCTTCTGCACAGTCAGTGATGCACCCTGGGATACCACTGCCGACTGGTGGTGGTCAGTTTGGATGCAACGACTCGTTTCAGCAGGCTCTCATTCTGTGTCCCCCGACAATACCAGGTAAGACATGACCCGTCATTCTTAATTTATTTATTTATTTTATCGTTTCCAGTAATATCTTGAGGTAAAATATCCCGTGCATTGCATCTTCAGGTATCCATACTAATACCGCTAAACCAGCGGGCTACTCTGTCCGTATGGAGGCCTCTGTACCTTTGGTTACTCAAGCACCGTCAATCCAGCCCTTGCAGATCAGGCCGGGAGTCATCACACAGGTAGGAGACTGATGAGGATTATAACGATGGCAAAAGTATTCATGCCCCTTAACTTTGAACATTTGTCCTACCACATGGCAAACAAATACATTTATTTCCTTTTTTTTACCTCCTGTTGTATGACAGTGTAAAGTGGTGCATAATTCTAAAGTGGTAAGATACTGGCTATATGTGCAAGGACAGTGCCACTCCAGTGGGTGAACCTCATCCGCCCGTCTTCTCCGACCAGCTTTCCGGTCGTTGCCGAGGAACAGCATCCCTGCATGGCTCTGCCGCCCTCATGTCTCATTGCGGGGATGGTGTGTGCAGAGTGATGTGCAGGGCTAATTTTACTCCACGCATAGCGTTTTGGTGTCATCTGACCGAAGCTAAATTTGCACCACAGGTTTGCCGTGTCCCCGACATGGCTGTGGGTATATTTTACACAGGATATGACATTGTTCAGTAATGCTCTGAGTAACCCCTGAAGCCTTCAGAGAACAGCTGCATTTATACGGAGATTAACTTACACGCAGAGTCTATTTTTTTTTTTTCGCGATCAAACGGCACTTTGAACCGTCTTGGTACTGAAAAGTGCTTTATAAATAAACTTGAATTGCCTAGGTGACTTCTGAGGGTGATTTTTTTAAATTTTAATTTTTATTTAGATGCGTTAAATTAAAAGAGCCTGGACTCATGTGCACACTACACTAAAAAAAAGCATCTTTTTTCTTCCACTTCCCAGCTGAGCGGCCTTGTGTTGTTCTGTCAGATAAAATCTCCTTAAAAAAAAAGATTGAACTTGTCGTTGTGACGTGACAAGGCACCGTGCTGTAGTTTGAGACGGATGGGAAGCTCGTCTCGATACGTAGAGCAGGTGAAACGTGTTTTTCTTTTTTTTCCCCCACACACTGACAGGCCTGGTCGAGCCGCGCACAGCAGATCTTGGTGCCCACTTGGCAACAGGTTACTTCTGTGCCCCCACCGCAGACCACCCTGGCATCTGACACTGTGACTGGCACACAGAGATTGAGCGACTGGGGGTGAGAACCCTTTCTATTCTAAGTTGTAATATACAACATAGCTTTCTGATTAATATGTCATTACCTTTTGGGCTTTCTTGTTGCAGGAAAGTGCGGCCCCACGGTAACCATTTCAGCTCCATGATTGCACACCCTCAGCCGTTCTTAACCAACCAAATGACCATGTCCACCCACCAGCCGGTCAACATAGGCATCGCACACGTGGTGTGGCCACAGCCGGCGGCGAACAAGCGAGCAAAGCCTTGTCTGAACAGGTACCCCACGTGGCGTTTATCCCCGACGAAAGGCATAGAGACGGCGGGTCTTTGAGAAGTGTGGCAACCTGTCTTCTGCTTCTTTTTTTTTTTTTGCAGGGGCAGCAGCATTTCCCAACACACGAACATCCAAAATGCGGCGTGCCACTCCCCGCAGATGGCAGACACAGCAAAGAACGTGGAGGAAATCGAGGAGGAGGGAGCCAGATGCCAAGAAGAAGGGCGCGCCGCGGGAGAGGGGCGAGCCGCTGATCACGGCGGCGACGGGGAGAGCTGCTGTAAAGTGGAGCCAGACTGCGAGGAGCTCTCGGTCTCGCAGGAGCAGCGGCAAGAAATGGTGATCTCGGGCCTGGCCAGTCCGACTGTGAGCGTCATCAGCATCAGCAGCGACGAAGAGGAGGATGCGCAAAGGCATTCAATGGGGGAGTAAGTACTGAGCAACGGGCTCAGTCTGATGTTTGTTGCTCTAAAAGGTTGGCGTCTTATTATTATTATTTTTGGTTTGTTTTCAATCCCAGGTGTAAGGGCACTGCAGATTGCGAGGCATGTCAGAGCACCGTCAGTATGGAGCGAGTATGCTCTCTCAGCAGTCCAGACAGTACGCTCAGCACCAGCTCTTCAGCTTCAGCCCAGTCCAACAACTCCCCATGCAAACAGCCCAACAGGTAAAGCGCTACTTCTGATCATGTTAACACAGCAAGGCCGCGTACAGCTTTTGTACTCAACAGAAACACTTTATTAACCTGTTTTCCAGCATGTCGGACGACGAGCAGGAGAGCGGCTGCGACACGGTGGAGAGCTCGCCTGCCTCGCACAACTCCGGTAACAGCAACGGTCCCTTTACAGAGCGGCGCTACATCGCTGACAGCAACCAGAACTGCGAGCCGCGGGTGGCGTGCGTCGCCCCCGAGACCGAGCCCAGCAAGCCACCGGTTCGCACCGTGGTGGTGCCTCCAATGCGGGTGCAGAACAATAACAACCACTTTTCTGTCAGTGACACACCTGGGCACACAGGTAAGCCTTGAAGTCTTAAGGCTCCTGTAACAGAAATGCATTTAAATGTTTCGTAGTTAATCTTAAAGGGCATATATCATTATTTTTGCGCTTTACCGTTGACCAGGATTGTTACTCTTGTGCATAAGGGCACTAGCCCTTGCATTTCAACAAACAACCGTGTCAGCAGAATACTTGCTGTAATTGTGCAAGTCTCACTTTTTTCCACATAATCCGCCCACGTTTTATTCACAAGGGTGTTCCTGCACCACAGTAATGGGGGTGTCAAAACTTTCTTCCAAGGACTCAAACTCTTTAAGACCGTTTGCAGGTAGTTTACCCACAATATGCTGTTTGGTCCTTCAGACTAAGGCCACTCGTTTTGGATGCAAAGAAAGTCAAAACACGCTAACATCTGCCCTGCATTTAGATAAAAGATTGTTCTGCAACTAATAACTGGTCAAATAAAACACTTTTTTTCCTGATAAAAATCAAAGTGCACAAACAGCAGTTTTGATCTCCGTGGCGATTTGGATGTTGACTCTGCTTGCATTATCAGTCGTAGTCCCGGCTCAAACTGTGCTGTCTTCATCACTTTGGATTGTTCATCCATTAAAATTTAAGATTCCGGTTGTTTTATAGTCTTGGGACAAAAAGTGTTTTGAACTGAGAGACTGGTTTTAGCCGGCTCTGAGACAGCATGTCAGGATCCATGAATGCAAATCCACACATTTTAAAGGACATATTCTTTTATTTTATTTTACCCGCTTTGAAAACCTACTGAAAAGTTAATAGTGTTTATTAATTGTATTAATTTTTTGTTTCTGGTGCTAAAATGTGATATATGCCCTCTTAATTTGGGTTGACCCAGGGATGTAAATAAGGGGTCAATCCGAATTTCCAAGCCTTTCAGAAGGAATCCGCCTAGTACAGTAGGAATATAACTTATTTAATATAAATAATTAATGGGGCATTTTTCCAATCCGGCTGCTGTGTTGTTTCTGATGGGGTCATCCACTCAGACGGCTAAATATGTTATGCCAGCTCAAAGGTCTGGTCAACACTCCTGCTGTCTGCCCCACAGGTCACACGGCCTGGGATTATCCAGTGTTAGTGTGCCACAGAGGTTCTCACAGGTGATTATGGGTGCCCTGACCTGACCAATCTGCTTTGATTTCTGATGTGAACACTTGCATGGTGTCTATATTTTTTTCAATCTCTGATATCTGCTGAAACTGTGTGGATCTGCACCTCCTAAAGCTGTGTAGTACATGCGTAGTTGCCATCAAATGTTCAATGCTGTGAACAAAATAGCGCACTGACCAGGACGATTTTGTGTTTTAGAACTGTAGATTTTCTGGGGTTTACGCATGATCTATGTGGGCTTTTGTAACTGCTGTGATCAGTTGTAACAACTAATTTCAGAGCCATTTTTTTACATGTCTTTAGAAAGTAGAGGATTTGGCTTTAAATCCTAAGAGAAAACCATACAGAACCATACCGCTGTCCTGTCAAACGGCATCTCTCCTCCCCGCCTTTAAATCCCTACTACCGACGGCCAGCATAAAAGGCCACGGCTATTTTAGTGCCGCGGGATTTATTTATAGCTAGAGATCTGACCCCACCATGAGCTTTATATTCGAGCTTAGTTAGAAACCTCTCCTCTTCTTCGAAATATTTCTATTTATAACCATCTATGTTTTAAGCCCCAGCGCTGATCCCACACAGCAGAAATCTCCGATAAGCCCACAGAGCTGCAAATGTTTCCAAGTGGGTACCGAGACATGCTGTGCATTTGCAGTTGTTGCAGTTAGATACGTGCTCCAGCTCCAAGTCCTGTTTGCCTGTTAAATCTAGTCTGACACCATGACCTGGGCACCAATATCTCTGTATTCACGTGTTATCCCCCCTCCCTCCCTGTCTCTGTCTCTCTCTGTCTCCTGTTACATGACCTCTCTCGATCTTAGAGTCTTCGTGCCACCCCAAAGGGCGAGGCATTCCTGGGCGACAGCATCACCACTCCACGCCGCTCCTCAACAGGCCGCAGAAAATCACCCCCGTGTTCCAGCCCCAGCAACAGCAGCCAATGGGCTTTGGGCAGGTGAGGAAATTCACAGGGAGACTCAGAATACAGACTGGTGCACTTCTACACAGCTCGAGGCTCACTGAAAGCAGAAAAAAAAAGTTGCAATTCATCGGTCAAGTGTAATAATAATTGAACTTTATTGATCTCTCAATGGAGAAATTCACTTCTGCATCTTAACCCATCCCCACTGTGCGGCGCCTGGGGAGCAATTGGGGGTTAAGGGTCTTGCTCATGGACCCAGAATGGCAGCTTGTGGGAGTGTAATTTAGCAGCGTAATCATTCACCTGATCAGAGTTATTTACAGTACAGTTTTCAAATTTAATTGAGTTTATTCAAACAACTCCAATTCACGACACACCTTTTCATGATACTTTACAAAATCGAAAATCAATGCAATCGAAGCCCGCAGACTGATTCAAGAGCATCCTCGTTGTCAAACGTTGAGTTCAGTTTCTTTTTCAAGTTGGGTAAAAATTTTTCCGTTCATGGAAACCCAGCAGATTGCATCGAGCCATTGACTTAAAGCATTCACTCCTCCTGGGTGAGCGCGCACTCGTCGGCTTTGCAGCAATCCCTCATACCGAGCATGCATGTAGCGACAGTGGAGAGAGGAAAAAAAACTCGCCTTTAACAGGAAGAAAGTTAGGACTTGAAGAGAAACGGGGGTAAAAACGCTGAAAGACGGGGCCAAGCCATCATCTATGGGAGAACATGAAGTGGTTGGCAGCAGTAGCTCAGCCGATGCCCCCTTCAGAGGAAGGTGTCACAACTAAACAGAACGCTGGGGCCTGATGTAGCTACCATGAAAAGATAAAAACAGAGAGAGAGAGAGAGAACATCAAGTTAGTTTTGATATGATGAGCTCATTATCACTATGCAGAAAAGCATGTTTCACCTTCTTAATGAGATCAAACACATGGTTACACATATTCTCACTCATTAAAGGAGCTTTAGTTCCTGGCAGAAGTATTGCTGATTTTTGCTCGTCGCGTATCTCTTTATACCACAGTCAGGGCATTACGTTTTAATCATCAGATTTAGCATCTTTTTTTTTTTTATTTTTTTTTTTTTTTTGAGGGGGACGGTTGAATCTGACAAGAAGCTGCCAATTTTTAATAGAGTGACTTCTGAAGATGCTTGGGTTGGTTGTGACTACATTTAGGGACTGAAGAGCGATAAGGAGCACATTTGAATTGCAAATGTTTCCTATTTCTTGCAGGGCAAGCGTGTGTGATTAGCGTTCGACTTCATGTTGTAAATGCAACGTTATCCACCACGGTAGCTGTTCTAACATCTCCCCTCCTACTTTAGGGATATTTTCAATGTACAGCAGCGTCGCTTACTTATTTTAGATGTGCACAATGGTAGAAATGAAGTGAATATCAAGTCAACTGATTTTCCCTTAATTAGTCATGGTCACAAATCATAACCAAAAGGTTTGTGAAACTTTAATTTGTTAAAAATTCTTTAACTGTGAACACCCGTGACAGCAGTATGGCTGGCTACAACCCCTCTGGGTATTTTTATGAAGATTGCGTCATCGTGTGCAAAACACAACTTCTGCATGCTAGATTTCTTTTAAACGGACAATAAAGAGTAGTGTGCAAAATGCTTTAAATAAAGCAAATTTACTCAAACTGAACTGAAGCTAAATCTAAGTGCAATGGCGTTGGCCGGAGCTTAGAGTTTACAACATCATTGTTTATGATTTATTTGGTAATTTATAAGATGATCCCAGGAAAATTGACCCATTTGTCCTGCTGGATTCTGCATTTGGCATTATTTTAGTATTTTATTTTGTATTCAGTACATATATTCAGCAGCGGCTGTAGAACCAGCCGCTCCAGGACTGAAAGCCACCAGGTCACCTTCATACATGATAATTAGAAGCTAAGACCTGAGATCTGTTCTTCTCGCCCTCAGGTCCAGCACTTCGGTTCGTGCCACCAGGAATGGAACGGGAACTTTGCCAGCCGGCGGCCGCAGGCTTACATCCCCCCCACCATGCATGGGCATGCCTTTACACTTTCCCACAGCAGCCCGAACCACACAGCGGGCCCCCACCCCCACCTTGGGGGGCACCCCCATTCCCAGCCCACCCTACTGTCGTACCCCCCGTCTGGCCCTTTGGTTACGGCTGCCCCCGTGGCCCACCTCCTGGCATCCCCTGGCGCCTCCCGCCCCGTCCTCCAGCCCACCTATGGCATATCCCATCCGGCAGGCATCGTGCACCAAGTGGCAGTGGGCATCAACCCCCGGCTGCTGCCCTCCCCCACCTTGCACCCACAGAGCCAATTCAAACCCCTTTTCCCGCCGCACTCGTACATCGCTTCGCCTGCTTACGGCAGTTTCCCCCTGAGCCCTACCAAACTAAACCAGTACCCCTACATCTGAGTGTGGCTCTGGTGCCGTTCAAACCACCCGGAGGCTAAGCAGGGCGACAGTCTATCCTAAACCACAAACAACATGGTTTTCATTTCTAATAATAATAATAATAATAAAAAAAAAAAACCATGGCACAACCACAGAGAAAACAAGCTATTTTTTGAATCACGTAGACTTGGTTGTAATTGAACTTTGAGCTTTAAAAAAAAAGAAAAGAGGAAAAAAAAAAAAAAGAGTTCCAACGGTGGAGATTTGGCAAAAATTAAGAAGGAAATAATGTATGAATGACTGAATGATCGAATGAATGAGTAGTTAAACTCACACTTAATGTGTTTTGCACATTTGATATATCTTTGCATTGGATCTTCTACGAATACTCCTCAAGACAGGTAAATAATTGGGGTGTTGTTGAATAGTTAGAAAACCCCCCAGTCCCAGCTATTTTTCTACATTGCCTTCTTATGTGTGCAAGACACATCCATATTTGTAAAGCCATCCCAGTGTCTAGCTCTAGATCGACAGACGATGCACATGTTGTCCACGGTGTATGTTGTACTGCGTTTGAAGTATTTGTACCTTTTTCCCTGTCTTTCGGTGTTCGCTATGTCCAGTCAGTTATCCGATTTTAAATAGGGTCGTTCATCACGCTGCATGTGATCTTGCATGAGCAAAAATGTAAAACGGAAAGATGCATAAACGTCGCTCTTATTGTTTGTGTCACTAGACTCGCTGCATTGTATAACTGTCCCCAGCCATAGTGCCTTACATATTTTGAGGTTGTTAATGTTACTACTTATATATGACTATATACGTGAATATTAATGTACTGGACTGCAGCACTTGAAATTCCAATCAGTCGATGCATCCTATGTGTGAGTATATATATGCACATGTGTATATGTTCCATGCATAGCCTGCATGGATGTGATGTATCGCGGACAGCGGTGCTTATTTTCCGGAGTCTATGTATATTTCAGTGTGTAGTGAGTTCCCTTTTCTGTTCTTTCAAGAAGAACGGCATGCTTTGCTGTTGCGAATGCCTGCTGTTTCCTTAAAAACGTTTGATTTTTTTATTTTGATTTTTTGTCGTTTTTCCTCTCTGTTTTCCGAATGAACTAGTGTACAAAGTGCAAGTACTGAGTATTGCTTAACATTTGATAATCACTTTCTATTTAGTGAAACTTACTACTAACAGTATTTGTACTGTTTAAAAACTGCAATACAATCTAAATAGTTGTTGATTATATATTTCTTTTTTCTTTTTTTTTTGTCTTATTTTATTTGGAGTGTTTTCACTTTGTTTTTAGATGTTTAGAAGTGTGACGGGCATGGCTTTGATTAGGTAAGATATAAAAAAAAAATGCAAATTCATTTTACGGTATGGGGTATTCTTAGCCTGAGCAAACCATGCAGTATTTGATATACACACAATATATGACATATATTATAGAGCTAGAATATTTAGTACAGATGCTTGTTAAGGTGTGAGGTAATTGTGTGCAATTCTCTCATTTATGCATGTGTGACAAAGTTAACTTTTCCCCTTTACATTAATACCATTTGTTAAAGGCTTAACGCTTTCAATGTCAACTACTTATTTTATACATTCCGTCAGGGAGGATATATATATATAGCGTATATATATATATATATATATATATATATATATATATATATATATATATATATATATATATATATATATATATATATACGCGTGTGTGTGTGTGTTTTTGTTTGGTCATTGGCTCCTAAAAGTGTACATACCTCTATTAAAATGCAAGATTTTGTTAAATGCAAAAATTAGACTTGAAACAAACAAGTTTATTTCAAGGGACAAAAATAATGAAAAATAAGAAAAGCGTAATGACTTGATAGTGTAGAAGTGCTCTCCCTTGGATTAATACTTTGTTGAATCCATTGTCAGTCATTTTCACAGTTCAGTATTCCTTAGGATACACAAGTGAATCGGATTATCCTGAAATAAAGTTCAGCGGATCTTTCCTTGTATTTTAGACGTTGGAAAACTTTAGGTAAAGCCATAGTTTGCAGAGAAGGTTGCAAGGGATCAAAGGGATCTGGATGCACGCAGGTCTCAGACGTGAGAAGGTTAAAAGAAAAGATCCGAATCATTATCTATGCACCATGTTCACCAGAGTGAAGGCGCTCACCAATGGTCGGATACCAGATGGGGCAAAACTGGCCATTTCTCTAATAATAACAAACAAGTGCTGGCTGCATTCTTCCAGTACCTTGATAGAAAATCGGTCATAGTCTGATGAAACTCAGCTCCAAGCTTTGGGCTATAGTTTTAAATAGTATATTTGGCAAAGCAAAGACATCAAAAGACCTCCCGACCCACTGTACCAACATTGAAAGGGTTAAAAAAGGGTAGTTTTGGCGTTTTTATGTTTTTTTGTATATATATATTAGATGTTCTACAACAGAATGAGACCTGAAGTCCTGAAACCTTAAGTCACTCTTTTCCTCGTTATCCACTGCAGTCTCTAGCTCCTCTCTTCCCTCTGACCCCACTATCAATGATGTGGTCAATTTTTTACAACCACACTCTCTCCTCCTGCCTTAATCCGTTAGCCCCTCTTAAAACAGCCGCAGCCTCTTTCTCCACCTCAGCCCCATGGCACACCCCTGATCTCCGCAAACTCAAAAAAGAATCCCAGAAAATTTGAGCGTCTCCATAAAAACAAAACTGGTCTCACGGTCCATGCTTAGAAACACTTCAGCACTCAAATCTGCCCGCTGCAAATTCGGCTCGGACTTTATCCATCCAATCCCTCAAACCCCCGCACTCTATTTTCCACTTTTACAAAACGCACTTTGGACACGCCTGCTCTAGACACCTTTTTATTTATTAACAATAAGAGCCAAAATGGCTCCTTTGATTGTAAAGGATGCCGGCCCTGCTGTAGGGGGTCGGCACCAGTGACTTCCCCTGAACAAAAGACAGCAGTTTCAAAGGATCTCGTCCAGAATCCAGAACAAAACTCTACAGAAAATCTTTGAGCGTCGCTTGAAGAGGGTCCGCGGACAACAGATGTTCCCATAATCAGAGATTTAGTGGCCGTATACTGAAGTGGCGTACTGATGGATGGAGAGAGACTGAACTAAATAAATCTAAAGTAATCATTAAAGGGTGTGGGCTTCTAGGCAAGCGGTGCAGCATAAATGCCGCTTTATTAATCACAAAAAGCTGGCATTTTAACATGGGTGTGTACTCTTCTGGGAGCCAATGAACTCATTTGTTGCGTGTATTTTTATTTTATTTTATTTTCCTTTTTTTTTTAAATGTCATTTATTCGTTGTTGTTTTTTTTTATTTTTATGAAGTTGCTTGTGCAGCACCAAAGACTGTAATTCATTTATCGAGCAAGGTAGCTATTCTGTTTGCATAGACCTCAGTTATACCGTAGTTGTAGTACAAAGGTTTTGTTCAAAGAGAAAAAAAAAAGGTTATATTTAAAAAGAAAAAACACACACAAAAAAAACAGCTGATGTTTTGTCTAGCTTGTTGGGCAATTAACGAGTCGTATCATTTCTTTCTTGAATGTATCATAGATAAGCTGCTATATGATGATTGCCACTTCAATAGCTGTGAAATTGGGTGATTTTTCTCCTCTTGAGTTTGAACTTAGCGTTTTGTATAGGTCCCTAATTATCTGAACTAGAAGTGGTTTTGATTTTCCGTGTTTGCGTTCATATTCGGCGTGTCACTGTAACTACTGTATTTGCTGATGATGAACATTAGTTGCATTTGTTGTTCCTCGGGGTGCGTGTTTTTTTCGGCATCAGTATTTTATCCTTATTAACCTCTCGGGCTCGTCACTGCATATAAACGATGTATCGGTGTAACTTAAGTTTTTGTACGTTTTCATATCGATGTTTTGTACGCATCCGAAGCTGTAGCTTGCAGGATTGATTTAACTTTCTCATTGCACGAACACCTTGTCGTCACCAGTACTCTTTTTTTTTTTTTTTTTTTTTTTTTTTTTTGTGAGTTTATGGGAGCACTGTGAGAGGCCGGAAAACGAAACACCAAAAAACAACAACATAAAAACAACGACAAAGCAAATGAATCCAGTCGTGCCCCTTTCACATCGGACACACAAACGCACTTGTCGCTACGCACGTACAAAGCTGGTGAGCCTTGGAAATGTTTGATTAAAGAAAGAAACTAAAATTTACCCCATATGTTTTTTTTGTTTTTGTTTTTATCTCTTTGTTTTCGCAACTTTATTTTTATCGTCAAAAGGATTCCGATGATTTACCGCAACCTTTTTTTTCTCTGTTCAATGTTCTATCCGGGTAGAGTATCAAGCTGGGATATTCTAACCTGCCTTGCGTTTGGATCGCTCTCCCCTTTATGAGTGACTCGTATCAAAGTGTGTCGTCAGCGCGAGGCGGTGGCCGTTGCTATGTGTCCTTTACTGAAACTGAGACAGTGTGAGCAGCACTGCGTATGTGCCTTGAGATCCGGAAAAGTGAATGAACGAAGAAGGCAGAGAATCCTACTCCACCATCATGTAGGCATTTTTTTTTTTTTTCTTTTTAGCGGCCGCTTTACCAGAAAGGGAAAGGTGAAAAAAAAAAAAAAATTCAAGGTAGGACTTCGTCGTAGAGTCACTCCAGAGAATTTGACGCCTGATCTACCCTTCTGTCAAAAAAAAAAAAACAGCGTACGAAGCAGCCCCTGTGGCAGCAGGCTGATTAAAAAGCCCCCACACACAGTTAGACTTTGAATGACATGACGCACGGTGATCTTCAGATAGTCACTCTGGCTGAACAGCAGATGCAATACTTTCCATTGTGCGGTCATTGCACCACCAAGTGTTCTTAGATAATCTCCACGCTTTACATTACCTTGCATGAACACGTGCACACGTTGCTTCGCTTTTGTTTTTTGTCTTCTGTCATGCAGATCAGGGGGGCCAAGTTGGAGCAACCAGAGCACAAGCTGACAACACTTCTGGTCCTTTTAAAAATCAGAGGAGCCGGTGTTGATCCTGTGCTCTGGATGGAAACTGCTCTCCACGTTCAAACGACGACGCTGATACAGCTTTATGTTTTTAGGGCTTTTTTTTTTTCTTTGCTGTATGTTTTACTGATCCCATTCAGATTTCACTTTGGGAAAAAAAAAAAAAAATCTTACGATGACGACGAGGCACGAACTTGACGCATCAGCGCCAGAGATAGTTGCCCCAGGAATAAGCATGTGATATTGTCATCTGTGTTTTGACTCCCTCAAAGCTTACTCACCAGCAACGCGCCTGCATCAACTCTCCCGTGTTTGTCCGGCGAAAAGAACGGATGCAAGAGGAAAAAAAAAATCTTTACGTTCTTTTGCATTTTGTTCTAAAGCGATTGAGATCATTGTTTATAGATTTCGGAGGATTCTGGTAACATTGAAGCAGATGAAACTGCTGTCTGTAAAATTACCATTTTTTTTTTTGATAAGGACATTATGCTTTAGACATGTTACTTCAGGGTCTCTTACTAATCTGGATGTCCTACTGTGTAACTCTTTGATTTTGATTGAAAAAAAGGGTTGTTTTTTTCTCAAGTTCTTCTTTTCAGTCTTCTGGTCGTCTCGGTCAATTTCAGAGTTAATTCACACTGCAAGTTATGGAATCACCTGTAGATCACGCATCAGTTAGACTTTCTTATGAAGTCTGAACTGTTAACCGTTTGAATACCTGTAGATTTTTTTTTTTTTTTTTTGTGTGGCTTTGTTTTAATGTTTTGTTTGCTTTTTCTTTTCTTTTCTTTTTTTAAGATTTCGTGCTACACTAGTTTGCCATGTAGCAATTGCACTGTGCAATATTTACAGTATGAGGACTGGGAAAACTAACTCTATGGATGTGATGTCTCTTATACAGTTTGCGATAGTGTTTCCTCTCTAGTTCTCAGTGATTTAGGTGTGACCAAGCCTTCTCTACTTTGTCACATTAAGCGGGTTTCCAGGTGACTCTTTTGGTGAGTGTCAAAATAAGACTTTATGGTGTATTATTGTTAAGATTCACTTTGAATTAAAAAAAAATCTATTGATGCAGCTGTTTCTGTCTCCTGACTGTTCCTCCATCACTCACTTTCATACTCAGTTTCTTTTATTAAAGACAGGGACAGTAAAGTTGACAAGGCAAATGATATAATTGTTTACACGAGGAAGAGAAGTCAGAAAAAGAAAAAAAAGATAAGTCAGCCATTTTTTTTCTATGCCAAGAATCAAAGTATCTATGATTTATACTTGTAGATTAAGATAAGAAAACATGGATGAAATCATGTGTATTTAGTTTTAAGCTTTAAAAAAGTAGCAAAAATTAAATAAGGGTATGAACAAAAACAAGAATTTGGATTTTAAGAAACACACATATCCTTGCTTTACATACTTACTGAGGAGCGTGCATTGACTTCCATTCATTTTCAACCTTTTCTAAGGCCTAACCCTAAACCTGACCATTCCCAGGACATACCTAACCATTACTTAAATCTAATTGACACCTAAGTCCTAAACCAAACCCCTAGCCCAGAAAAAAAGTGAATGCCAGAAAAGATCCTCAGTTTACTAAAAAAATGCACAAAAAATGTTCTCACTAAGTTGTAAGTACACATACACACACAACAGGTGGCCACTATATGTAATCATTTCTAATTATTATTGTTGAATTAATTCTATTCACCTAATTTATGTAATGTTAGTAATAACTTATTTTTAAATAATAATAATGTTAGAAATTGTGGAATTAATTAAATAATTATATAAGCCTTGTCCCTGGGCATATATTGGTAATCATATTATTTAAACACAGTAAGTAATTTTATTTTGCAATAATGATAATAGTATTTTTATTATTATATAACGTTAATTAGACATTGTAAATAGTTATTAATTTAACAAGTGGCATAAATTATATTTGTTGAAATTGTGTCAAATTTATTCAAAATTACTTCCAAGTTCCTGTCTGAAGCTGGGCATTAGCAGTGTGTACATAACTCGTGTCTTAATAATAATGGCAACAATAATACATTCTATTTAAAAACGCCTTTCAGAGCGGTCGATGGCGTTGCACAAATCCACGATTAAAAACAATACACATTAAAATTTTACATTGAACAAGCAATGAGTAGGCTGACTTTTGTGAGCCAAGGCTGCCATCTTGTGGAGCTGAGGCGGTACAACAGCCACTGCTGTAAGCCTCCCCTCCCGTGCAAACGCTGGGCGTGTTAAGTTTGACAGTAGCTTGAGCTGTGAACTGACATTTTTTACTAGAAATGTGGTATTTGTCAGCCTTTCACCATAAATGAGCGAGGCCAGTGGTGAAATGTAATGAATAGCCCACACATCTTGGCTGTTTGATCTCCATACGGCCAGCAGAGGGCGCTCTGCAGACAGGACAGCTTAGACTTTTCTCTACAGATGCTATTTTGTTTCAGCCTGACCGGGAGGATAGCCGACCTAAATCGTCCATCCGCTTTCCGAGCTCCGCGGAAACATGCTTACGTCGGTGACTTAATGTCCCCTGAACGCAGCCCGGTGGCTGACATCCATCGGCAGCGGGTCTGAGCGAGCCACTTCACCTCCAGCTGCGAAATGTCAAAGCCTTTTGGACCAAGCGAGAGCGCCGCTCTGCGCCACACGGCGATGATGGGTGGACCAAGCGCAGCGGAGCGATAAGGGCGCATTCCCTAATTTCCCTTCAACGCCGCGTCCTCCCCCCCCTCTCCACTAGCCCTCCCCATCTCCAGCCCCGGACACACGACGTGAACCCAGTGACGGCTGTGTTTCCCCTCCCGTTCACACACACACACGTGGATTTATCCAATGCATTATTTACCAGCCAAACTTCAGCAACTTGTCCTCTGGATATGGCTCCCGGTGTGAGGAGTGATGGGCGGCTGGGTCATCCCGAAGTGCCGGGAGCCTGTGGGGCGGAGGACGCCGATGATGGATGCTCGCCGCGCAGGAGGGCAGCCGGAGGAGACGGGAGGAGGAGGAGGAGGAGGAGGAGGAGGAGGTGTTTGAGGAGCGCGCTGCGAGCCGGAGCGGCGGGGATGCTGGCGAACCGCATGTTGTCTGTGGCTCTGCTTTCGCTCCTGGTCCGGTGCGCCGTGGCCGCAGAGGGTAAGCTCGCCGCCGAGCTATGCGCTCCGACACGCCGAGGCGCATGCTGATCTGTTGCGCCAACGTCTTTTCTGCATTAAAACCTGCCCTGCATGTGGCATCTGCTGGGAAGGAGGGGGAAGAAGATCAAGAAGAAAAAAAAAAAAAAAAAAGGAGCACACAGGGTGGAAAATTGATATTTTATTCTACACAGGCAGCGTTTTGTAATCCACTGCAGGGTGCGTGATTCCCGGGCTGTGTGAATGGAGCTGCGGTTGGATGAATACCTTGATAAATATATATATATATATATTTTTATATAAGGAAGAAAGAATAAGAGAAAAACTTATATAATTTCACTATCCCAGTAGGTCTTTCCATATGCTGTAAGATGCTGTTGTTGCACTGAAAAAAATGAACGCAGTCACCCGCTGACCTATTGGCTGGCCAAAAACGCCTCAACAGCACTCACATGTGAAAATCTTCCAGTCTGTGGTGATTCTGCTCCGACTCTGCCTGTACCTGCGCCCGCAGCCATTTAACTCCTTTGTCTCACTGGTCTGATTGCATTGCACAGAGCTCCAGAAGCTGCACTCCTCGGCAAGAGCCATTTCGACCTCATCTCTGTAACCCCGGTCCAACAACTTCACTGCCTCGGTCGTACTTCCGCTGCTGGTCCATTTAAGTTACATTTCCACCACATGGGGTTATTAAACAGTGTGGTTGTCTGTAATGAGCTGCAGGGAGTTATTCTGGGGATTGCAGTGCATTTACAGGGCAGTCTTGTTTTCAGAGCATCTGGGAAAGCACTAATGACACGCATACTCAAGCCCTCAGTGGGCCTGTTTGTCTCGGGGTGCACGCAAGGCAGCTGAGGTAAGTCAGGGCGACTTTGCTCAACATTTTGGAGCAAGTATTTCCCTGTGAAAGACAGACAGTCCCTCTCTGCATGTGCACTGATCTATCTGGCAGCTATTCCACCCAGCTCAGGCAATTCTTTCTGCCACTTCAGCAGAGATGGCCCTGAAGGTCTCTGTGTGCTGCCACAGCTGAAAGGAGAACAAAACAAGATAGTCCTTTGCAGGTGCTGAGCAAACTGTGGCTAACCCCCCCCCCCCCCCCCCCCTCTCCTCCGGGCTGCAAACGGCGGCGGTGTCGCGGCTGTAGTCTCACCTCTTGCTGATGCACCACTACAGCACAGTCCCCTCCTCCTCCTCCTCCTCCTCTCATCTCCTTCTCTTCCTCCTCCTCACCGTCAGCACATCCATTCTTAAACACAAGTGCAGCAGCACCTGGGCTGCTAAATATTTTGTGACGGTAGCATACAAGTCCTTTTGACATTCACTTAAGTCAGATTCAAGGATGTGAAATCTGTGCAACATATATATATAAAAAAAAAAAAGTATAATTAAGGTTTTCAGGGCAGGGAATGACAAAGTGATCATCATGCTGGACTCAAAAGCCGTTCCATTAGTTGAAATTTGAAATTAAATTGGAACTCAAGGTTTTCACTTTGCGTTCCTCATGGATCGTTAATAGATGCATTTCTAAAGGGTAGTCTGGGTCCTGCTTGTGAGCAAATGAGAAGGCACGTCTTCTCTCTGCAGCTCATATTGGGTCTCTCTTTTGTCGCTTTCGTAAACATAATATTACTCTTAGGTGGGGAAGGTTAATATATTCCCTTCGTGGAGCTCTGGGTCTGTCCAGGGGGTCCCCTCCCTCCCGATCAGATGCCCAACCCACCTTAACCGACTCTTTTTGATGCAGAGGAGCAGCAGCCCCGCTCTAAAATCCCCCCCCCCCCCCACCAGATAACTGAGCTCCTGGCTTTATCTCCACAGGTAAGCCCAGCTGTCCTTTGGAGAACGCTGATTTCAGCTGCTTGTATGAAGTCATTTGTTCTTTCACGCATGACCTATATATCTCCTGACCGTGGCTGATGGTTGGAAAAAGACGGGGCTTTGTTTTTGTAGAAAGGAGGTAGCTGCAGCACAGTGGGAAGAGCGGTTGTCTCCCAACGCAAAACGGTTTGGTTCGACTCAAGCCTTTCTCTTCCAGCTCCATGTTGATGTGCCCTTGGGCAAGGTGCTTCACTCCAAGTTGCCTTCTAATCTGCATATGTGCACGCTTGTGAGTCTGGCTGGGTGAATGTGACTCAAGTTTAAAGAGCGCTTTGAGTAGTGAGTATATAAGTTTACTTCCCATTGAAGTCAAGGCCTCAGTCCCGTCCATCTCATGCTCCCTCCTGCTATGATTCATTACCAAGATACTTGAACTCCTCCTCTTAAGGCACTCACTGATCCCCCAACCCCAAGAGAGCAGTCCACACTTTTCTGGTCAATAACCTTGGTTGCAGAGTTGAAGGTGCTAACTCTCAAGCCTGGCATTCAACATTCAGCTGTGAAACCCTGCAGTGAAGAGCAGGGGCGGCTCTAGACAGGGGCCCACAGGGGCCAGTGCCCCTGTAGAAATGGTCCTGACATAACATTAAATAAATTTCTTACAATTATATGCATTGGTGAAGAAACCACACCTGATTTGTCACTTTGACCAATTTTTTTTTTTTTTACCTTTACAATTTCACCCTAACAAGGGTTTAAAAATCAAGGTGTTTTACTTTTAGCTTCCGCTGTATTGAGCTGGGATCACAGTTTTCATCTGCTAGATCAGGGATCTGAAACCTGCAGTACCAGAGCCCCAAGTGTCTCACTTCATATTATTAAGTGATTAAATATTGCCCTGTTTTATGATTTCATTCTTTTATGTGCCTCTGTGAAAAAAACAGTGGCCCCACCTTGGCCCCCCTGGTAAATTTGGTCTAGAACCGCCACTGGTGAAGAGGTCATGCCCACTGAGCTATATTATACACTGGAGTGCTAATCACCGTCTGTTTGAACGAGTCGCTTTGAAGCCACCAGCCGCCATATTGGTACTCCCTATTTCCCCTCAGTAACTAGGTAATATGTGCGCTACAGCATCGAATAACGAGGATTTTCTCATGTTCAGGGGGGGCTTAAAACTTTTAAAATGTCAAATGCCATATAGTTTTATGTTATGTTCTAAAAATATCAGGTACTGAGAAAGTCATGTGCTGAAATATTATGCATTTTATTCATTTAAATATATATGTTTAACATTTATAAATATATAAATAACAATATACAAAAACATATATTTACATATGTGTATACATATATATACATATATACATATACACATACTTATATATACATATATATATATATATTTAATATGAATAACATGTAAAATATTTCAGCACCTAATTTCCTAGTAGTTGATAGTGTTAGTACATCCACTGACTGTAAAATTACCTGTGAAACGTTTTCACACAGCCAGAAAACTGCTTGTTGTTGCAACCAAATCATATGGGATTCTGTGAGAGTAGAGAGTAGCAAGATGGCGGCCACTGACTTCAGTTTTTCAGCAAAATCAGCACTCCAGTGTATTATATAGCTCAGTGGTCATGCCCCCAAGATGTCCACAGCACCATCAGGTCTCAACCTGATGGTGCTGTGGTTCCGAAATCAGACCCCGCTGTGACTTCAGATCCTGTCAATCAATGCAAAAAAAGAAAAAAAAAAAAAAAAAGATTTGGGGCAGCCCTGGTGGAGTCCAACACAACCTGGGAACAAACACGACTTTGTTTTGGCAATCAGCACAGTTTACAAAAGCATTGTGTGTTTTAGCTGAAATTGTGGTCAGGTGGATCCAGTTTGATTTAGCCTCTTTTTTTTTTTTTTTTTTTTTTTTTTTCCGTGTCCTTCCATGTCCATAAACTCTTAAGAGGCCCCTCTGTAATATGTGCTTTTTAGCTATGGCGAGGTCAGGTTAGGGGCATGTTGCATAAATATGTCTAAATCTCTGATTGCCCTCAGAGGAATAGGACAAATGCAGCAACAATTTGATTGACTAGGACTCTAAGAGTTCGCTGACTAGCCTAAATCATGCAGTTGAGAGTCACTCTGACAGAGTAGCAGAGGGTCCTCTGCACACATGAGTGTACAATCATCTCTGCTTCAGTTTCCCCCCCCCCCCCCCATGCAATGTATTTCTGGTATAAACCATTCCCAAAAAAAAGGATTAAAATGTCCTGTTTGTCAGTAACCAAACTAAAACTGAGAAAAGAGAGGAAGAAAAAAAACAAACATTTACCTTCTGGTCTGATGAAAAAAAAAAAAAAGACCAGGCTTAAACCTACTCAAACATCTGAGGGAAAGCATTAAGGTGGAAACTCACAGATGCTTCATCCAATCTGGTAAAGCTGGAAGAGCCTCCCTGGAAGAAAGGAATAAATCTGTCCAGGACCTCTCAGACATAATCAGAAGCACCCAGAATTGCAAATTTCGTCCAAGTGATGGATGGATACTTAAAGGCATTTCCGGATTTGTTTCACTAACCTTCCAAAAGTTTCATCACTTGTCTTTACGCGCTGCTGAACCTAAATCATCCTCTAGACGTTTCTATACAGACGGCATAACAAAGGCTTTATTATGGCGTTTGGTCATCTTTTGCTGCTCTGACAGCTTCAGCTCTTCTGGCAAGGCGGTCTTCAAGGTTTATGGGAATTATTGGCCAATTTTTTGGGTGAGGATTAGTTAGATCAGGAACTGATGTTGGATGAGAAGGCCTCATGGGCTCTTGGTCTTTGGTCCAAAAGTAATCATAATAAAGGGCTGATTGGAATAAAAATGTGTTGCGTAAATACGGCAATTGTAATATTGAGGTCAGATTGAGTTCAGTCGGACTGAAATTGTAATCTGAATGAGAGGGGTGGTTTGTGCCGATTGATAATCTGATCGGCATGCATGTAAACGCTTGTCAGGATTTTCTGAGTTATTCTGAATGTGACAAACTGACCTGAGTACGCATGTGCGCCCCACGTCAACGTGACGTATTTCCGCTTCGAGTGGTGGACAAATGTCGGGAAGCGAAACTGTCTGTGCTCCCGGTACAACCTTTCTATTAGAAACATTGAAAGAGCTCAAAACTATTGTTTATTCGGTAATGCTGGTGAAGATTCTCAGTCATCCAGGTCATGGTCATTCCAAAAAAAAAAGTAAAAAACAAAGCAACTGGACTTGTTTTCCATAGTTGAAGACATTTCGCTTCCTCTCCAGGAAGCTTTCTCAATTCAAAAAGTCTGGAGTAATGTGGAGTACCAGTCTTTATACTGCTGACTAACAAAGGCCTTGTAATGGCTTAGACAACATGCAGTTTATTCGATAATGTTTCAACCGTTATTAGAACCTCGTGCAAGTCCATTGCGGGCGCTCGGAAGACAAATGAACTCATACAAAACTGCTTTGTTTGCTATTTTTTGTTGTTCAGCAAAGATGGAAGTTATTCTTCTGTGTTTGTTTACATTTTTTTTTAGGGAAATTTAATAACTCCACATGCCAGACTGGTTCTATTTTGGATAAAGCCAGGTGCGTATAAACGCACATCATGATCGGATTAATCGATTGTGTGCCCACATAAAGGGTACAATACGATAATTTTGTTTTTGTTTTTTAAGTGAATATATTTCAATCCGATCGTGACGTTTTGTGCATGTAAACAGCTAGTGAAGGACCCATCGCCAAACTGCTGCCACAAAGTCAGGAATATGAAACTATCCAAAATGTGTTGACATTGTGCAACATCACAAGTTGTTTTTTTTTTTCACCTAAAGAGCCAAGCTAATCTCCTGAAAACCAGCTCCACACCATAATTCGCTCTGCACCAACCCTTATACATCACACATTGCGATCAGGCAAGTTACAAGAATTTTGCAACTGCCAAACCCAGACTCCTCCACTGGATCGCCATACAGAGAGACGTGATCAATCTTCACAGAGAGCATGTCTCCGCTGCTCAAGAGTCCAGTGTCGGCATGGTTAACACCACTGCATCCAACACTTAGCATTGCGCTCAGTGATGTAAGGATCGGATGCAGCTGCTTGGCCATGAAAAGCGATTCCTCAAAGCTTTCTGTACATTGTTCATAAACTAATCTGAAGGCCAAATGGAGTTTGGAGATCTTTAGATACTAGACTGCAGAAAGTTGACGACCTCAGCGTACCACTTGCCTCATCCTTACCCAACCCTCACTCTGTGATTAAACGTGGCCGACCATTTCATTGCTCAGTCAGGATGCCACAAACCGCTAACTGTGGAGTATTCGGTAGTGTGGAAATGTCACGACTGGACTCACTGCACCAGCGGATTTCTCTGAGCTCCGTTCAAAAAGATCCGTTCATTTACATCTCTTTGTCGAGGCAGTCTGCTTGCTTAAGTGCTTGATTTTATATGCCTGTGGCCACTGACGTGGTAGGAACATCTAATTTCAATAGTTCGGAGGGGGTGACCCAATACTCTTGGCAATGTAGTGCACATTCAAACCCTCAAAATCTTCTTACACGCTTTGTTTGTCGTGTAGCTCCTTTTTTTTTTGATGTTGCAGTTATTGATCAGTATGTTGACAGCCACAATAGAGTTAATTGAATCTAGCTTACCTGTTACTGAAAGGCATCCTTGTCTGGATCAGAACAACGTGAATTTTCAAAGACCAAAGCAATTCTTGCCTAATCGCGTTTTCCCTTTCCACTGTGCAGAATTCCCTGCGAAATATTCACATGTCCTTTAGACTGATTTGAAACTGATTTGCAGCTTTCACGGAGTTCTCAGCCACGGAGTTGGCCGAATGAGACTCAGGAACAGTTTGAGTACTCGAACCAGAGCGAGCTATCTGACTTCCTCTGATGTTAGGGCTGCGCGCTCCAGCAGCGAGAACCTTACAGTCGAGTGCTGACGGCTTTAACGGAGACTTACCTCACGGAGCTCTCGCTTTAAAAAGCCATCTCTGAGCTGTTGCAAATCATCAATTTCTGTCCAGACATTCATTGAAAGTAGACTCAAAGAGAAAACTGAAAGCTGTTTCCTTGTCAGGTGGCACTCTTTTTTTTTTTTTTTTTTTACCTTTTCTTACTTGTGAGTTGACAGTTAATGCATCAAATGGCTTGTGACATGCTGCGTGGTCTGTCTAACTTTTAAAAGCCTCTACCTGGGCTTTCTCTTGGTTTTTTGTTGTTGTTGTTTTAGCGCAGAGCATTTCTCTTGCTTTTTTTTTCTTTCCCCATGTCAAAATAAGACTTTTTAGGCTCACAGGAACACTAATGTTTAGGCAAAAAAAAAAAAAAAAGCAAAAAAAGAATGGAAATAACGACTCCCTGTCTCTCAGATGACCTACCTGCCTCAAGATGTTTTAGTGTTTGTTTTTGCTGGTTTCCCCTTATTGCAGCTGAACACTTTGCAGCAGTTAATTATGTTATTTGTAAACCCTTTAGGGTGGTTTTGAAATGTATACAGCTCTTCTCTATGCGTATGATTACCCCCCCAGCCCCTCCCCCCCCACCCCTCTACAGGTTCGGATTTTCACTGGAGGCTCTTAAGTTTCTCTTAGTGAACACATGTCAAACTTAGAAGTTAATATTAAAAACACGAAAAAATATTTTCCTATGTAAGAAAATCTGACTAAAATCCACAGTTTTCTATCTGTTTAATTATTTTTTTTAAATAAGACACACTTGTTTTGACAGGCAGACAGTGGGGCTTTTGTTCAACACTGTGGAAGTATTTGAGAGCAAGAAAGGGAAACACCAAAGAAACAGCATCGTCAAGTGATAAAAAAAATAAAATAAATAAATATATATATATATATATATATATATATATATATATATATATATATACATATATATACATATAATATATTAGCATTTGCAACCATTCAGAGAGTCTAAGAACATTTGGCATCTACTCTGGCTTTAAGTCACTCCCATGGCTCTTTTACTTTCTGTCAGACTGTAAAAAGTCAAAGCAGGGGACATTTTATTTTCCTCACAGCTGTATACAAAGCAGACGGCAGGCTCTGCCACACATCGACGTAAAGATAGGAAAGGCTTCTAATTAGCATCATGTACCATCTGCCTTGCATTACCCCATGTACAGTTTAGTGCAATCAGGGGATATTGTCGTTGTGCGACGGGTTATCGCCACGTTTCTCTCCATACCTTTGAGCCTCTGCGTTCTTTTGTTTCTCTGTGTTTTTCTCCGGCTGTTTTTTGCGGAGGCTGATGGCAGATGAAGGGCTTGGCTCGGCTGCTGGTTGAGAAAGGGCAGCGGGCTGGCTGATTTACTGGGCCACAGTATATTACACCAGGCTGCTCTGCACTGAGCCGTCGTTAATCACGCAGCCTCACACAGAACCACAGCAAAGGATCCCAAGGACCGCTTGTTTAGGTTCTTTAAAATGTTATCAAAACGGAAAAAACAATTGTAATTGTATAGACTGCCTTTCTATTTGTGGGTGAATAAATTATGACATTTTTTTTAATTAGAATGTCTGTAATTTCATTCAACAATCATGATGTCATGATTACTTAAGGTAATTTTACAAATGCTTAACTGGATTCCAGTCTAGGCTCTTATTGGGCCACATGAAGATACTTACAGGCTGCTCCTGAAGCTACTTCTTCTTCATTCCGGCTGTGTTGCTTTGGGTCAGTGTCGCGTTAAAAGATGAATCATTACCACAGTGGGAGCCCCACAGCACTCTGTAGCCATTGCTGTCTTGATGGATATCTCTGAAATCTGCTGCTGACAGGTCGCAGAAAAACATCCCCACACCATGATGCCACCACTGCCATGCTTCTCGGTAGGGATGGATGGTGTTTGCCAGGGGACAAACGTAGGGTGACCAAACGTCCGTATTTCCCGGGACATGTCCGTATTTCACGTCCTGTCCCGGGCGTCCCGGGTTTTTTTTAGAAAGTGAGGAAATGTCCTGTTTTTTAAATTACCTTCATTGGACCATTAAATTGACAGGCACTAGGGCACTGCGCACAGCGCTACGTGTGATGTCCTCTTTCGCTCTTGTCGGCCGCGCTTTTCTCTTCACCTGTCCCCGCTCGGCCGCGTTTGCCTTACCCCCCCCCCCCCACCCCCCCCCCCCTCGGCCGCGTTTACCTTACAACACCCCCCCCCCCCCCCCCGCCACGAGGTGTCCTGGTTTTCCCAAATGAAAATATGGTGACCCTAGACAAACGGTACCTGTTTTTTGCCTCCAGACAAGATTGTACCTCAAGCCAGACCTTCTTGATGGTTCCACCTACACAAGGGAACTCTGGAACTCACCCATAGTGGCGGTTGTGTTCTTGGTGAACGCTTTTCTTCCATGATTACTCGGTGTAAAGGGAAATATTTATGTATCTTTATGTTTGGACATAACCTGGGCTCAGAGATCTGCAGACAATTCCTTTGACTTTAAACTTCTCCTCTACCAGCTAGGTTCTCTACGTGATAATTATTAGAAAGCAGAAAAGCACAAACGACTTAACCTTAGCTTACTTGAGAGAAAAGGCTAAGTTGCCTACCCCCTGGGCAGGTGGCCACCACACTCAGGGGGAGTGGTGGTCTAGTGGTTGGAGCATTGCGCTTGTGTTTGGGAGGTTCAGGGTTCAACTCCCACAGACTGCTGCTCTGGGTCCCCAAGCAAGACCCCTTAACCCCAGATTGCTTCCTGGGCGCTGTACTGTGGCAGCCCACTGCTCCCTAATGGGACGGGTTAAATGCAGGGAACACATTTCCTTGGAATGTATGTTGCAATGACGATAAAGATGATGATTATAATTAACTTTATACACAATAGGCACATTAACTTTAGGATGACCGTTTAATTTAGCCTTTGCCTATTTTATATTCTTGCCTAGAACTTCCCTAGTGTGTCTAAATATAAATCCCAATCGCTCAAAATGGCCCTCAGACTCTGACGTTTCAGATAACGTTTAGTCCATTTGATCTCAACATCTGAGAATGAATGAAAATCTAATATTTATTAATTAAAAGGCGTACCTCTAAACACATTTCTTGATTATATTACATGAAGCCTTCCTTCTAAAATCAGATTCTGCAGACATTAAAGATCTAAAACTCTCTTTTGCTCGATCAGACCAGGTTTGGGATCTTTGGCATCGAATAAACAAAGAAGACAAGTGGCTAGAGACACATTCATTGAGCTCTTTTAATGGGAAGCTGGGCTCATTATAAATGGACGCACTAAATGTAGTGAAAGGCTTTGCTTTGCATTTCAGCACAGACGCCTCTGTGGACCGTGGCATTTAACCAAATCCCTTTGAACCACTGGAGGAGGGAATGTGAGATTAGTCAGACATACAAGCACATTCATCATACATTCATTCAAAATGTTACAGATTTAATAGCAGGAAAAATGGGGTGGCGGCACCATGGATATCATGGGAGGAACTGGAAATGTAAATTGCTGGCCCTGTGGGTAAAACTAATTGAAGGAAATTCCAAAACCACTGTTAAGATTTTAAAGAATGCAATGAGCAAAATTATGTCATATCTACAAGAAGTGTTTTATTATTGGAGCACTGGGTGAAGAATTTGTTTTGGTGGGCAAAGCCTTTTTGTTGCGATGCCATCGTAAACCGTAGCGAAAACAAGCAGAGGCTCCGGAGCAGACTGAGTACCAGAAAACCCAGCTGTTTTCTTTGTTCTTTTCTTTTTAATCTCCAACAGAATCAGTGTGAATAACATTTATGATGAGAAGGGGAGAAACATCCACAACACCCTGACACACCTTATTAATGTTGTTTTGACCCACAAATGTCTTGTTAGTTCTAAATCAAGCAGCTGTTAAACAGCCTTTTCCTGCTGTTGTCAAGTTGTGGTCAGACCCAAAAACTCATGTTCAGTGTTCACTTTTTTATTGTCGTGAATAACTTTAGTCAGCTTCTTTTATTTCTAGCTCAGAAACATACTTCTGGCTGTAAGCTGCTTTATTGGCTTACTCCTTAATGATTTTATATAAACAACTGCTTCTATGTAGTGTTGACCAAATTAGGACAGGAAACACATCCAGTTAGGTTGAGTTGTCTAAGAGACAAGCCCCGACATCCCTCTCCACAGCGACATCCTCCAGCTCATTCTGGGGGATCCCAAGGCGTTGCCAGGCCAGAACGTAAACATACCCTCTCCAGTGAGTTCTGGGTCTTCCCTGGCATCGTCTCCCAGCCGGACGTACCCGGAAAACCTCCAAAGGGAGGGGCCCAGGGGGCATCCTGATCAGTTCGCCAAACCACCTCAACTGACTCCTTTCGATAGAGAGAAGCAGTGGCTCTACTTTGACATCTAAAGGAGCTCCTCAACCTATCTCTAACCACGGGGGTTCCACTGAATGCGGCTGAAACTCTAGTCAATCAGAGTGGTTCCACCTGGTGAGATTCATTTTTTCCTCTTGTTATAGGCTTTGGTTGTGTTATTAATTAGTAGTAATTGTCTTTAAGTGTGTCGTCTGGTTCTGAAACCAAAATGAGGAGCCTCGTGACATTTTAAAAACATCTACCCGGAGAAACCAGTACCTCTTGCCCTTTTAGGAGTGACGTCTGGGCAGAAACACTGCTGGACCTGGGAGGTGAAACTCTTTTCTTTCAAATCCAGAAAGACCAGTAAACCTTTGCTTAAAGTTGAACTTTAATCAACACAGAATATAATTGTGTTTTGTATTTTCGTTTTGATCTGTGTCTGTCTGTATTGTTTTACTTCATTAAACCCATTAAGAAATAAATGTCCGTGAAATAAATTTGATTCATGGTAAACGCATATTAATCTGGGAAATCAGTCAGAAGTTTGATAGATTTGGGATTATGTACAAAAACATAGTTTAACAAAGCTTATTGTGCTGAAACAAACTTAATCTCTTCCAAAGCACCTAAAGAGGGAATCAAACAATAGAGAAATACATAATGATTGGCTTTATATCTGTAATGATGGATAAATACTATACATTATATTGGCAGTGACTAAACACCCAGGCATGGCCTGTTTTTGTGCTTGAAAAAAATAGCACAATGACATAAATCAAAGAATTAAATGCATATTATTTTCCAGTTTACCCAATCTGAGTTTTTACCACTGGTACTGGTATAAACGTTTTATCACAGGTCGTATTTAAAATTTGACACACAAAACAACATAAAAAAAAAAGCATGAACCAGAACTCGAGTATTTGTTGATAAGTTCCTGTTTGAATAAATAGTGTTGTTCTAGAAAAGAATCAATCACTCCTTTATTCATGCTTTGTGACCCCTTTTTGGAGCTGGGAATTTTAACCAGCTCAACCCGTCAGTGTATTTTTCTGCATTGTCATGTAAATTTAAATCTGTTCTCTCGTTTCATCTTTTGTGTCCTCTAATTGGTGTACGTAGAATGGTGGGTTTGATGGCATAATTAATCAACCATTAACACAAATACATCATGGTAGAAGGAGTGCAGAGTATTGTGTTTTATCACATAAAGGGATTTAATAGAATAAAGAAACCAATAAGCTAAAATTTGAAAATGTAATAATCATTATGATATTTCTTACTGTACTGTACATTTTATTTCACATTAGCTTTTAGATTTCATAAACAAACTTCCAGGTATGTGATGGCATTCATAGCACATTAGCTCAATACATTCATCCTTGTGGAAAATCTAAACAGACTATTCACCACCTGACTTCAGCCAATGTCTGGTGCTCGGCAGAGAAAAAGGCAGCTGGTTCTTGCTCTGAATAAATGAGACGTTCTCTTGCGGAGCTTATAGAAAAGCCTTTGATATCGAGCCTCACTCAAATCTCTGATTCAGAGAACGCCCTCTGATTTTTAGCTTTAGTAAAACAGGTTGGAGGCAGTCTTCCTGCTACAGAGATGTCAGGATCAGTAAAGCATCGAGAGTAAATTCCACTCAAAGAGCGTTAAAGGAATATTTGAACATCATTAAAGTCTTACTCAGCAATAAAACTCCATTAGAACTCTAAATAATACTCTTCTGACAATATTGGCTTTAGAAGTCACACGTAAAAACTCGCAATTCTGACGCAAAACCCTCAACGCTTTATCCCCAACACATTTACTTTCACCACGCTTAAGTGCAATTTTTTTTTTAATATGTGTTGCAGCTGATAGATTTCTATCTCTCTCTAGAGCTGTGAAGCCATTCTTTAGGTCTTAAAATGAGACAGGCTGTTCTCCGCAAGCTGTTTCATCAAACCGTTACTCACGTAATCCAGGAGTGTGTAGTTACGCTGCCTCTGGAGAATTTACCTTTCTGCATGCGCACACCTGAAAGACCTTCGCGTTAGCTTGTGTTAAGGGCCGGTTCTCACAGGCTATGCTGTCAGCCACCAACACAACCTATTAGACTGTGGTTGAATTGCACCTGATTTAGGAAATCTCTTTTCAAGTGTAATGATGCTGCTAAAGCATTCCCCAAATACTGCACCTGCTCTGTATGTCTGCAGTACCCTCCCAATGTGAATCTGGCGTATACACCCATTAGAGCACAATGCCCTAGGCCCTGGTGCAGCTCAAGTCTATGTGACTGGGTCGGGATACAGCTAAGTGCTATATGGTCTACCGCTAAACATATCACATCTTCAGTAGTTTGTTTCCATGACTGTGTCAAAATCTGCAGAATTTACCCATACATGCAGGGGGCTTCTGTACCTCCACCACCAGTTTTAGCACCCTTGCCTAGAAGGACTCGCGTTTAGCATGATCATCAGCTTAGCTGCAGCGTGAAAAGACATAGATGAAGAATCTTTTTTTTTTTTTTTTTTAAGCCCTGCGTTCCCTTGAACATCACGGATCATTTTAATTTTGCCTAAGGTAGGGGTGCACGAACTCTTTAGCTGGTGGGCTGAAATTGTCAAGTCAAAAGAACCTGAGGGCTAAAAAAACAAGGCAAGTTTATTAGAATAGCACATTTAGGTACAAGACAATTCAAAGTGCTGTACATGAACAGAACATAAGAAAAGAAAACACACAGAGGAAAGTACGTTGCGGTAGAATAATAGCGGCGGGTCAAGATAAGTTGGACTACAAACTTTATCTAATAAAGTTTCAATTAACGGAAATAATGACCTGCGATAGATTGGCGACCTGTCCAGGGTGTACCCCGCCTCTCGCGCTTTGACAGCTGGAGATAGGCACCAGCAACCATCGCGACCCCAATAGGGATAAGCGTTAGAAAATGGATGGATGGATGGATGGAAATAATGACTTTGACAGGCTGCCACAGCTTAAATGATCCAGAAGCTACTCTGCTGTGTTTGTGGCTCTAAATCATCTTATAGGTGATGCTGGGTCCTGATTATTTTTTTCCCGCCGTCAAGTCAAAGATGTTCACTCGAACAGAGAAGGTGTTTTCTCTTTCTCCTCAGTCTGTATCTTCTCCATGGTGAACTTACAAACGTGCAACTTACAAATAAACTTACTTTCAGCTATAGTTATTTGGCCCACCCATTTTTTTTATCAGGCCCGGCCGAAATGCAATTTCTGGCTATGCCACTGCCATCAGCGCTGTACATACTCTGTTATGTTACAAACACACTTCTGTTTACATTGTTACATTCACTTGCAAATGTGTAGTGGCACACTTCAATCTCTCAGGGACTGTCTGGTTAGACATCCATGCAAATAGCACAATTCTGCAACTATATAAATGCACAGTATTGTAGACTGCTGTCTGACTTGAAAATGATTCCATTAGCTGCTAAGGACTAGATGCACAGTTAAACCCCACAGGGGTTGTATGAGCAGTGCAATCAACTTTTTGTAAAAAAAAAAAAAAAAAAAAAGAAAAAGAAAGATTATGTCTTGTTGTGTCAGCATGTTATGTGTAATTATGTGCATTCTGAGCCGGTGTCTGCCACACCGAAAGTTTCATTATAGTAACACAATGACAATAAAGCACAGCGCAGTATATTACCTAATATCTTTGTCAGGAGACCTATAGCCGCATAACTATTCCACAAAAATGAAAGAAATAGTTTTACTGTATACAGGATTCTGTTCAAAGGGCTCCTGTGAGCTTCGTATTACATGTGTCTTTGTTGCCTGCAGCACTGCACCATTTTAGACGATCATTGAAGGTGAAGCAGCTCTCCCCAGGATAAGATCATGAAACGTGTTTGTTCACAGTAATTCTATTTTCAAAGGCCTCTCTGAGTCAATGGTTGGCATTCTAAGACGTGGACAGAGTCCAGGTGTGGACAGTAAATGCACTACAGGCAGGTTTGTGAAGAGCACAAATGCAATCAGAAATGATTTAGAATTTAAAATATGAGTTTGTAGAGAAGGAAGACAAACATCTGCAGCTCTATATTAAGGGATTTAAAGGGATTTAAAGGATAAAGTGGAGTCAAACGGACAAGAGGAAGACTTGTTTGCTTTTATTGATGAGGAATCATTGCATTGCGTTTGCCCTATTATATATATATATATATATATATATATATATATATATATATATATATATATATATATATATATATATATATATATATATATATATATATATATATATACACACACATTATATATTATAATATATTAAATGCAGACGGAAGAAATCCAAGTGGCTCTGCCCTAGCCATTTTGGTGCCCTGGGCAAAATTATGGTGTTAAATAGAATAAAAATAGAAACAGCATTAATAAACAAGTGGCATAATTCAATTCCAGTCAAACTTAATTTTATTACACACTGAGATATGAAACAAAAAATTTAAAGGCAATAACAATCTGCAATACATACTATAAAATACAACACAATAAAACACATGCCAAACATACACAAAATGATCCCCAACATAGATTATACTTTTATTGCAAAAAATAAAACTTAGATTCTGCAACTAGTCCGGATTTTAAAGATGCAGGTCTTAGATATTTCAGAAGTGCATTTAAAAAGAGAGGAATAAATAAAAGCATTACTGATAAGAAGCCACATAAAGCTTACCCTGTATCGTTCTAAACATAAACAGCGAGAGTAAACTGAGCTTATGTGTAACAACTCAATTTGCATTTAAATTTGAAAATAGAAGCATTTTCATTGACTAAAACCAGTAGGGCTGGGCGACACTGTATTGGCATTGTGATTTAAGACTAGATGTAGTCTTAGATGTTAATTATAACATTGTGTTATGGCATATAGTGCTAAGTGTAATCTTTTCCTGGTTTTAAAGGCTACATTAGTCTATAGGGAAGTGGAGTCATTTTGTCAAATTAAAAGACTGTTCTAGCAGTTTTATTACTATTTACCTTATCGACTATGTTGTGCAAATGATTAAAGAGTAAATGTTTATCAAAAATATCATAAGTGTAAATATGTTGCAAAGTCACCATTAGCCTGGGAACGAAACCCTGACTTTATTATTGATTATTATTTTGATCGTGGTCTTGGCTTGTGTTAGTAAAACTGCTTGTGAGATGATGATGAGAGGCTACTACTTCATCGAAACCTTCATTCAACCTCAGATGAGATGATTTTGGATCATATCCCCCAGTCCTGGTCTAATGTGGGATGTCTACTTGTCAATAAAAACGTGCCATTACAGCTGGTTTCTTAGGCAGACGCTGGATGGTGTTCTCTGCAGCATGACGTAAAGTTCAGGCTATTTCTACACCTGGACACTTTCTAACTTCCCCTAAGGTGGAAGTCACTGATGGTAACTCTTGCTGCTGTTATTTATTTAATCAGCAATGTTTACCCTGTTATCCATCTGAAGTAAACTGGCTTTAGCTACCAGTCCACATGCTGCATGTAACTTTCTGCTCTCTCGACTTTCTGCTCCAATTAACCTGGCTAGCAACAAAAGGTTATGTGTTGATGTTCAACAAACACCTAATTGCCTCTGGGTTGGTCCTGTTTGCCTCCTCTTCCTTCCTTCTCTTGCTGAGCAGCGACAGCTTTGGCCTTTTTGACGGGATTCCACCTTAACTTCTTCCCTGTAAACAGACTGTGGAGTGGTTGCTGCGTGCGTAGCGTCAGGATGGATAGCTGGGCGTGCGTTAAACTGAGCTGCGCTCTCTGCGAGCTGTCTGGCCAGCAGAAAGCTGCGCACTGCTCAAAGACCTTTTGACTAAAATGCCACGTATAAGTCGCAGTGGGCTTTGGTCACAAAATAATAGTATATAAAGTAGTGTTAGTTGTTGGCTTTTGGTATTGTAATGATCTATGTTTTCATGTTAAGCTGAGGTTGTTCTAGTTATAACCCTGAGTGCCTACAGTTAAATTCTGAGTGTCTTTAAGGAAAGGCAAGGCAAGGCAAATTTATTTATATAGCACAATTCAGTACAAAGACAATGCAAAGTGCTTTACATGATTAAAATATAGCAAAGTGCAATATTAGTCTGTCTACCCTGTTGCTATGGCAATGACTTGAATAACTGTGATTGGTTCTTCTTTTTTTTCCCCCAGAAGGCACTTGTTCCGGTGTTGAGGTTGAGATCATTGTCTCCTGTTTTACCGTTGTCTACGGCCTACAGTAGACTGTGTGAACGTTTGGCAAATACTTCCAAAAAAAGTAAAAAACAAAGCAACTGGACTTGTTTTTCGTAGTTGAAGACGCTTCGCTTCCTCTCCAGGAAGCTTTCTCAATTCAAAAAGTCTGGAGTAATGTCGAGTAGCAAGCTTAATGCTACTGCCCAACAAATGCCTTGTAATGGTTACTACATTATGGCTGTAAATTCTGCAATAGGCTGTTTAAAAGCCCTTTGATTTCTAAGCTGTTTTAATGATTAATTAAATTAAATGTTTTTTAGGAAGCTTAAGCGGTCTTACATAATTACTTGTCTTCAACTACGAAAAACAAGTCCAGTTGCTTTGTTTTTCACTTTCTTTGGAATGACCATGACCTGGATGACTAAGAATCTTCACCAGCGTTTGGCAAATAAAGAGCCATTGAGAATATTTTGCTGAGTTTCTTTCGCGTCTAGTAGGCTACAATATGAAAGCAAAGCTAAAACAAAAAATAAAAAACTCGCCCTCATGGGACCCCTATGAATCCCCTTCTCCCACAAGCATTTGCCTATCCTGCCTATTGTCAGGTGTGGTGTTCCATCGGTGTGACTTACCCTATCAGATTAGCATACAACTAGTAGATTTTTCAGTGTAGACTATTTTATCGGAACAGCATACGTTTCTGAAGCGGTATGCTGATGGCGCTTGTTAGAAAATACAGTTTATGAAGGGGAGTGCAGTTCTGACACATTTTGACGTGTTCATCTTGATGAGTTCGAGGGAAGGTGCTAAACGCTAATTGAACTAAATTCAAAACCATAGTTAAGAATTTAATAGATTAAACGATTTTATGGCTCCACTTGCTAAAAAAATTATAGAGAACTTCAGTGTACATTTCTTGCAAGGCATGCGATTATGCAATGTGTAATTATTACGCAATATATTACACATAAACCACTCGTAGTCCGAGGTATGCTGAAACGATGAATGGAATTTAACGCATGCCAAAATCATGCAGGTTTCTGTGCAGCGCATGCACATTAACTGAGGTATGCCGTTCCGATGGGTATGGTGAACTGTCAGAACACCGGCTCTGGGCTCAGATAACACAGACTTTTCCAACGTTTATATAATGCAGTTGATACATATCCATTTTGTAGCAGATCTGTCCCATTTTTAA
The DNA here is from genome assembly GCF_011125445.2 of Fundulus heteroclitus. Classification (NCBI taxonomy): domain Eukaryota; kingdom Metazoa; phylum Chordata; class Actinopteri; order Cyprinodontiformes; family Fundulidae; genus Fundulus; species Fundulus heteroclitus. Next base: position 32,634,128 of record NC_046364.1, read on the forward strand.
TTGTGAAAGGACCATGTTCAAAACATGGAGACATCTATCCTCCCAACTGTGCTAGTCTTGTTGTGTAAATCTGGTCAAAAATCTAAATGGGAAAATGTGAAATTTTTGCAAGGTGATAAATTGTCTACCAAAGGAATTACAGTAGATGGGTTCTTTCACACATTTTTGGTGTGAGATTGTCTGGATTGTTTAAGCAACATTCAGTATTAATAGATCTTGCCGTGTCTTTTGGTGAATACTGAAGGCAATTCTGAAGATAAACCATAAAAAGAAGGTATAATCCTGCTATAATCAAGTAAAACTAAAATATATCGCATAGCTGGTGAAATTCCTTTCTTTTTGCCTTTAATTTTTAAATGAATGATGTCTGATATTTATTTTATTCTAATACTTATATTTACCTTGCCTACCTTGCTGAATGTATTAACCCATACAATTAATTACACCGTTGTCCAGCATACTACAAGAATGGCTAAACTGGGTTGAGTGAAACGCTCTATAGCCTGGAGCAGTGCAGGGTGTAAAGTGCCTTATTTGCACCAAAGCGAGTTGTTTTCATATATGAACCTCAGAACAAAGAAGGAACAAGGAATTCAAACCAAAGCATCGCAGTTCCAGTTTATATAGTCCACAGCGGAATGATTTCTATTTGAAAAGGAAGAACTTAAAAGCATGAAATGTCCCCTTTAAAGTCACAGTTTGAAGCTATCTATGAGCCTAGATGGGAATGACAGATTAAAAAAAGAAAAAAAAAGAAAGCCTTTTTCAAGATTGCAAAAAACTTAATGTACTTTTTTGACAAAGTTTGAAAAGCCTTGGTAATGGTAGATTTACTACATTCCACTCTCTTGGAGCCATGTGTAATATAACCTGCTCTGGAGTGTGGAGTACATAACCCAGTATATTAAACCCAAGACGGGCTGACATGCTTCTGCGGTGAAATTTGATTAAAAAAAGCACTTCAATTTTACTTCCTACCTGTAAATAAACCCAGCCAATAGTTTTTACACAGAGACATTATATAACTAGAGAAATTACATTGTTTGCTGTGTTTTCTTTGTTCTTTTTTTTTACTCTGCTTGCGTACTATTTTCGCTGTTGTTCAGGAAGGTCAGATCAGAGACCTTAAGTTGTAGCTTCAAGGATTTTGTTAATGTATGATTAGAAACAATTAAGCTTTGAATTTTTGGTGATGAAGCGTGTTCCAGTGAAACTAAAGAAGTCTAGTCAAGGATTTACTTAGCTTAATGTAATGATATTCTTTTGGTAGTATATGAATAGAAATAATTAAGATTTGAATTTTTGGTGATGAAGCTTGTTCCAATGACACAATTGAACAAAATAAGTCATTCTAGTTGTAGCTTTAGAAATGTCCGACAAAATTACTTTAGATCAGAAACCCCCAAGGATCTTATTTCTTATTATAAATAGAAACAATTAAGTAATGTGTTTTTATGCTTTCTGTATGTTTGTTAATGTATGAAAGAAGTCTAGTTAAATATTTACTTAGCTTATTCCTTTGTTACTGTAGTGTTTTTCTTTTCCTGTGTAATATGTGCCTCTGTAATGTCTTTCTGTTCATGTACAGCACTACATGATCAAAAAGACATTGTCTTGTTACTGAAAAGTGCTATATAAATAAACTTGTCTTGCCTTGCCTTGTACCAAACCAGTCACACAGTAACTCACAATGCACTGATATCCACAATGCCCTTGAGGGGCAAGAAGTGTTTGTCAACAATTGTAAGAAGCCTTAGATTGCTGCAATACTAACACAGGCTTTTTCATTGCTTTTTGAGAGGGGCATACAGTGCTTTGCCAAAGTGTTAATCCCTCTGGGCTTTTTGCTGTTTTTGTTACATTAAAAACTAAAGATTTTTTTAATCTGATGGATCTGCACAGAATACTCTAAGCTTGTTGAGTGGAATGGTAAATGGCTCGTACTTGTAGAGCGCTTTAACTAGTCCAACGACCCCAAAACGCTTTACACTACAGTCAGTTGCAGGACGAACTCCCTAACCTCTACAGTCGTATCCACACTTTTTGCTATGATGGTTTCTGGTACTGCCAGCTACCTTAAAAGTTACATACATGGTTAAATGAAGTCCACATGTGTACAATCTAAGTGTCACATGATCTGTCAGTATAAACATTTGATTTCCAAAAGGCCCCAGAGGCTGCAGCACCGCTAAGCAAGAGGAATCACATCCATGAAGACCAATGAGCTCAAATCCATCATCTTCAAATCATTTTCTAATGGTACCACAGTAAGTCTACCACGAGAGGGCCACCCACCAACACTCAGACCAGTGATTATTCAGCCAGGTGGCACAGAGACCAAAGGTAACCCTGAGGGAGTTGCAGGGTTCCACAGCAGAGACTGGAGGATCTGTTCATATGACCACAATAATCCATACTCTGCAACAACACCATCCCCACAGTGAAACATGATGGTGGCAGCAGGGACTGGGAAACTGGTCTGTGTTGAGCAAAGGATGGATAACGCTAAATACAGGGATCTGGTTGAGCAAAACTGATATCAGTCTGCCTGTGACGTGAGACTAGGACAGAGGTTCACCTTCCAGCAGGTCAATGGCATGAAGCATAATGCTAAAGCAACGCTCAAGAGATTTAAATGTGTTGGAATGGCCTAGTCAAAGTCGAGACCTCAATCCAACTGAGAATCTGTGGTTAGACTCGAAGATCGTTGCTCACGAGCGAAAGCCGTCCAACATGAAGGAGCTGGAGCAGCAAGCCTTGAGAAACCGAATCCCAGAGGGAAAATGTGGCGAGCCCATAGAGACTGATCCACAGCAACCTGCAGCTGTGATTGCTGCAAACGGTGCCATGATTACTGACTTCAGGGGAGTGAACAGTTACACACGCTGAAGTAATCGCTGCAGTGTTCAGTTATTTTGTCCTATTTGTTGTTTGCTTCACAATATGAAGTAATCCATCTTCAAATTAGTAGACATGTACTGTAAATGAAGATGGTACAAGCTCTCAAACAATCCAGTTTAGTTCCTGGTTGTTGGGTAACAAATCATTAAAACTGCCAGGGGGTTGGAGGGGAATACTTTTGCAAGGCACTGTAAATGATTTACGGCATATATTTCTCTGTTGTAAATAGAAGAGACTCTCTTGTTTTGTCATTTCCTTTTAGAAACAAACATACTTGTTTATGTTTTAATACACTTTGGTTTAAAGAAATAGACAAATCAAACGATTAATCTTGTATGTTTATGTCATACTTTAAAAATGAAAAACGTATTGTTTTTTTATCATTGCACATTTTGAGTAATTCTGCATTTGATTTGAATCTAGATGTCAGAATCTTCTGATTTCCCAGTGTGACTTCCCTGTTTTAGCATTTCTGACTGTGTGTAAATGCATAAAATCCCAGAAAAGACGCTGGCATCAACTTGTGCTTCTAATAGGTGTTAGCCTGGTCACCGAGCACAAGAACAAGCAAGCCCCAGCAGTTTTCTTACTTGCATAAAGTTGGATAAGAAGTCAACCCCACATCCAAGTTAAAAATTTTAAGGTACATCGAACGCAGCTAGATCTGCACAGCACACTGAATCACAGTCATCACTCCAATATCAACGTGCGCGGTATCACAGTGGCAAACGCTCTGCACTCTTGATGCCCACTCCTGATAAAGATGATAGAGGTCGAGATGCTGCAGCTCACAGATAGAAATGGGAAAATTTTGATGACCAAATGGAAAGGGAATAGTTGGAAACTATTGGGTAATTGCAAACAAAATGGCCAATGGCACTTGACACACAACCTAGAAGATTGTCTTTGCTCATGCAGCATAATTATGAGATCTTGTGAAAAGGGCAGAAAAATGTTAGCTCTGTATGTGCTCCCTGACACTCAGATTGATGTGCAACTTTTGCTTTGTCAAAACAAAAAGCTGAATAGACGCTGTTCAAGTTGCATGACTTGTTTTGGAACTTAGGTGACTGGCTAAAAGACAGGGGTGGGGGTGGGGTGGGGGTTTATGGCTGTAAATTCTGCAATAGGCTGTTTAAAAGCCCTTTGTTTTCTAAGCTGTTTTCATGATTAATGAGCTTTTAATTAAATGTTTTTTTAGGAGGCTTAAGCGGTCTTACATAATTACTTTGCAAATCATATAATTGCATGTCAGTTTTAAAACTACAATTACAGCTGCATTGTATTGCAGCAGCAGCAGCAGCAGCAGCATGGACTGACTAGCAGAGGCCCTGCAGGCAAATGGTTCTCGCAACCCCAGCGACATAAATTAAGCCTTTTTCGCAGTGGAAATGTTGACGCGTCGTAGCAGGAAAAGTGCCCATTTATAATAGCATTACAAATACAGGAGACCCTGCAATAATGATTATCGATTCGAAGCCGAGTCCTCCCTAACTCTGCGGCACAGTGAATTGTTCGCTAAATCCGGGTCTGCACTTGGTTTTTGGCTGTTTGCGCGGGGTCTTATTTTTGGTCACAGCTGCCTCGGTGGCTGCTGCAGTGGAGCATTGTTTGTCCTGCAGTGACGTGTGCTGAATTGAGGACGTGTTTTCCTGAGAGCTCATCTATCATGCTGCCTGCTGGCAGGTGCGGTGATCTCTTCGTTGGGTTTCCCTGTTCAGGGCGGACAGGCTGAACGTCCGATCACTTTGATGTGAAGCACGGCTGGTGTCCGGGTCGTGTCACAAACATGTTGTTTGACCCGGAAGACAGTACGGGTCTATTGCTCATACAGCGGTGCAGCTTCTCTGGTTTCTATTATCGCCGCTGCAGTTGTACATTTTAGCTCTGATTGTCATTGTGCGTGTAAACAGTTGTGTGGCGTTTATTTTCTGATATAAAAAAATAATACAGCATACACTTTTAGTTGGAAAATTAAAAGGTTTTCACCTCTCTGTGCTACTTGAACAAGATGAAAATAGTTTTGAGCCTTGACAGCAAAATATGTAACAAACAGACATATCTACTTGTTGAAATGTTAGTAATTTAAAAAGTGAAAACCTTCATGCCCGAGTCTTTAGAGATCCAAAGAATCGAGGGTCAGCGTGGTGAGCCTTAGTTCACCACGCTGAGCCTGCAGCAAAGACATATTGTAACGCTTCCTTTTAGAGGAACCTTTTATGCAAACGCAGCGTTAAAAATAGTCACATAATCTCTATAACAAGTATCTGACTCAACGGTTTGTGGAGCTTTTAACAGGTTTTCTGTCAGGATCCTTGGCGGTTGGTGTTTGGATTTTGTTGTTCTTGGATTATGTCTTTAGTTATCCATCCTTTAGTAAAGCCTCTGTTAGATATCTGTTTCCTCCTTGTCTTCCCTGTCATCTTCCCTCCTTCACTTTTATGGCTTGCACCTATCAGCCCTTATTATTGATTGCTTTCACCTGCTCTCCTGCTATGCTCCCAGCTCTTCCCCTCTATTTACACCCCCTGTCACTTCCCTTAGTCGTCAGATCCTCCGTTGTGATACCCTACGTTTGACAACCCCATGTTCGCGTCATGCTCCATGTCAGCCCAGCTTATTTCTGTAAGTGTTGTTGTGTCTTCATCAAAAATGTTTTTTTTTTTTTTTTATCTTATTATACAGCTTCCAAGCTTTTGCCTGCACTCCGGTCCTATATAGCGGCCACACAAAACATGACATTTTCTTCCAGGATCGGTCTGTATTCAGCTTCATTTATTTCCCCATCAGTTCTGACCGGCTTCCATGTTCCAGCTGAAGAAAATCCCCACATCCTGATGCTGCCAGATTTAATGCTTCCTTGTGCGCATGAAGAGTTAAGGCCAGTTTAGTGTTTTACAAAAACAGCATTTTGCATGTAGGCCAAGAAGTTCTGCTTTTATCTGATCAAAACACCTTTTTTCCTATGTTTATTAGGGGCATTTTCATGGCTTATAGGAAACTACAAATAGCTGTTTCCTTTTCATCACGATGCTGTTTGTTCACTAATGTTCTCAAGCCTCTGAGGCCCATACGTGATCCCTTTCCTTCCATGTCACGATGGTACAGGGTAATTGTACACTGCTTTGTCTATGAAATAAAGCAAAAGACAAAATACACATAATTTTGGGTTGTGATGTAACAAAAGATTTAGAAATGTTGATACCTAAATTCTGGTGCACCCTGGCCAGAAGTGAGCGACTTTGTGGCCGTTTGCTGTAGTGACCACAGATTACAAAGCTGTGTGACAATATTAAAACGGTTTTGACATTCTTGTGCTCGACTTAAGTGTTGAGTTCAGGGGGGAATCCTGGAGGCTTAACAGACTTATCCCACCTTGTTATCCGTCATGGTTGTCCTACCTTCCTTTATGGCCCTCAGAGTCGCTATATTTTGCAACACTGTCACGCAATAAATATGATCACAGTTTGAACAGCTCTAACAGGTTAATAGTTTTCAATATAGGGGCTGTACTGAGTCAGCTGTGAGGTTGAGTGCTTCATTGATTTAAAATCATACATATTTTCTCTCTTTGGGTTGTCAATTTCTCTTTGTGTTGTGTTTTTACTTGCGAGATGCTGATTGATGGCTGCTGGCATGTTGCTGTATGAAACAATCTCAACATTTGAAATCAGTGCTTTTAGTGTATCCACCACCCTAACTGAATACGCATACACTTTTTAAGCATTTATACAGAAAATAGACGGTGTTGTTTCTCTTGACTAACTTGTAAATTGTGATAATTTGTGGAAAAGTGGCAAAAGTGATGTTTGGCTCTTATAGCAATAAGACACTTTATTCCTAAAAATACTAATCATTGGTGGTGATTTTAAAACTTCATGCTGTGTTTATAGATTTTGCATGAATGATTTTGTTCACAGCTGCAATCATAGAGCTGCAGAGCTACAAAACTCTGCATGGAGCAGTGTTGTTCGTTTTGCCCACAGCTCTCCAAGCTGCTTTGGGGAGGACGGGCACCAGTGTGTCTTGATCTTCCTGACCGAGTCAAAAACTGCGGAAACCTTCAAAGAAACCTTGGATCCAAAATATGTAGTTGGTCTACCTGGTGAATAAATAAGACAAGCTGCCTGAAACAGGCTGTTTTAGCTTGTGCAGAAAATAATCTGAAAGAATTATAGATCTACCAAGAAGAGACAGTGTCTCTAAGTAAACTGTTTTCTTTCCTCTGCCCTCAAGAAGACGACATTTGAAAGTGCAGCTCTTCATGCCTGATGCATGCTCTAGTCTGAGCAGACACTCGTCCCATTCCAAAGACCCGGAGCGGCCGCCAGACAACTCGCTGGCCCTACCGGACACCCTCCTGTTCATCAGAGTGGTTCACAGGTTGGAGCATGCTTGGAGCAAGCTAGAGCTCAATGAGTTTTTGAGCACTGATAGTCCGTTAACATGAGCTTGCTCCATTTTTATTGGTGTTTTCCCTTCATCTCATAGTCCACAGTCCTTGTCTCTGTTATCGTATCTACTAATACTAAAGCTAAAGTGCTGCTACGGCTAAGACTATATTCACCATTAGTTCTGCCGTGTTTACACAGTTGATCGGCTGCGGCACACCGCCAGCACTCATTCATACATTAGTATTTGCATTAATGGCACTTAAAAGGTACATGGGACTTAGAGCGGTTGCTAAAAAATGATGCAGTCACAATTTTCATTGTTAATCTGTGTTGGTAATTCAAGGTGCTGCATCATGACCTCTGCTGTCAAGATGGCCAAATTGTTTGACTATATCCGTTACAAGCTGCCATCTTGGTAGTCCATCTCTCCATACACCCAGTCCCAGTGATACCTAGTTAACACAACATTGAGAATTCAATTATGCAAAAGAATAAATAAATAAGTGAATAAATGGGGGAATGACAGAATGTAGTGTAAGCGCTATACAAGTACAGGCCATTTACCATTTTTGCGAACTGGTTGTTTGAACACCCAGGAATGGTGTTCTTTGCTTTTAAAGCTAATTTCACCTCCTTCCAATTCCTTGAAAGAAACACTGCTTCTTAAACATGCATACAGTCATGGAGAAAATCGTTGCTAACCCTCTGTTAATCAAAGAAAGTCCCACAATTGTCACTGAAATAACTTGAAACTGATTAAAGTAATAATGAAAAGAAACATTACTGAAAATTAACCAATGAAAATCCGACATTGCTTTTCAATTGTGTTTCAACAGAAAAGAACAAACAACCAAAAGAAACAACAACAAAAAACAAATGAAACAGCCCTAGACAAAAATAATGGCACCCCTAGAAAAGACTGAGAGTAATTTGACCATCTAAGTAGGGTTATGGATGTCTTCAAGCTTGTAATCAATCAGTCTGTCTACTTAAAAGGTTAAAAGTTGTTTGGTGACATGGCGTGTACCACACTGAAACATGAGTTTTTTCAGAAGATCAGAAGGAAAATGATAGAAAAATATGAGGTAAAGGCTATAAGACCATCTCCAAGCAACTTCATGTTCCTCTGACTACAGTTGAACATATTATTCAGAAGTTGTAGCCAGCCTCTCTGTACGTGGCTGCAGGAGGAAAATGTATGACAAATTGGAGAGAGAATCACATGAATGGTAACCAAAGAGCCCAGAGCAAACTCCAAATAAATTAAAGGTGAACTCCAAGGTCGAGGTACATTGTTGTCAGATCGCACCATCTACCACTGTTTGAGACAAAGTGGACTTCATGGGAGACATCATTCTTGAAAGCAAATCAGAAAAAGGCAAGAGTGGAATTTGCCACAATCTATATCATAAAGCTGCAAAGCTTCTGGGAGAATTTCCTTTGGACAGATGGAAAAAAAAGGAGAGCTTTTTGGCAAGGCACATCAGTTCCATGTTCAAAGACAATAAATTACATCAAGAAAAGAACACTGTCCCTACTGTGAGACATGGAGGAGGCTCGGTTATGTTCTGGTGCTGCTTTGCTGCATCTGGCTCTGGGTGTCTCAGATCTGGGCAGGGTTCAATGAAATCACAAGACTTTCAAGGCATTTAGGAGAGAAATGGGCTGCCTAGTGACAGAAAGCTTGGTCTCAGTTGTAGGTCATGGGCGTTCCGGCAGCATAATGACCCAAACACACAGCTAGAACCACCAAGAACCACAATATCAGTATTGTGAAATGGCCCATGAGTCCAGATCTGAATTCTATTGAACATCTACAGGAGGAGCTGAACCATAAATCAAAAGCAGTGTCAGATTTTCATTGGTTAATTGTCAGTAATTTTTATTTATTTTGTCAGTTTCAATTTAATCAGTGACCATTGTGGGTTTGTCTTTAATTAACAGTGGGGAACCAACAATTTTTGTCCACGGCTGTATTCACATTGCGTTGCGGTTTTATTATTAATTTATTCTTATTCTTTATTCTACTGTAGTTTATCCGTTTTCCTCTTTCTTTTCATTTTTACCCAGTAGTTTAGTTGAGCGTTACTAGTCTAGTTGAAGAGTTTGTTGACTGAAACATCTTTACTCAAAGTTGAAGTATTCTGTTAATTAATTCTTGGACATGAAGTTTTTACTTCAGATGTTGTTTGGGTTTATTCTGTATATGTGTACAGGGCTTGCTATTTGGAAACACCAGTGCACAAATTCATCTATTGTTTTATGATACCACACCCTACCAAGGGGGGTATTCATGAAACAATAACTGACAGAGATTGAGAGCTGTTTGGCTATTTAACGTGCATTGTCACATTATTTGACTTTGTCAGTAGCTAACTTTGGTTGCATACAAAGTTTTTATGAAAGATTATCACCTCCTGCTGGTGTATTAGTTGTTATTTTGGTGTTTTATGCTTTGTTTTTGCCCAATTTGCTAGTAAATAAAGCCTTTCGTGTTTATTTACGATTTTAATGGAAGTACGTACTGCGCATGCATAGCAGAGGTTAAAACAAGGAAGCGACTAACGGCTATTAGCATCTCCAGGCGAAACAATGAAGAATGTTCCAAGATCCAGTGGGAAAAAACACACAAAAAAAAATATTCCAAGAGGAAAAAGACTGGAATGTTGCTGGGAATACAGTATAAACTGAAGCGGACGCTAAACCTGCCGAGGCTCAGATGTGACCACAGAGTTGACTGATGTGAGTAAATGTTCTAATATAAGGCTCTTAAAATTGCTGTTAGACCATCTTATTTAACTAATAACGGTTGGTCTTCGATCACTCCAAGCTGCCGGTTTACTGCGAGGCATTTCAGAGGGTCAGGCTTGGTTCGATGTTATTTAATTTTGAATTATTACATAAAGAAACTGGCATTATGATAGTTCTGTGATACTGTCACTAGATGGCGCCACGTCTGTTTATATCTGCTAAGCGCGCCTGGCGCTGGGGCTATATTTATCCACAAAAAGGACCATCAAAACATTATCAGGATGGAGGCTTGTTGAATATAACCTTATTCTATCATGATCAATGGTTTTTGGTCTTTTTTTAAGAATATAATGTGGCTATATACCTTTAAGTTCTGATAATTAGGTGGTGGCCCGACTTGGTAATTTTAATCAAAATTACTAACTTTGCTAATAACTGCCTTTGGAACTTGATAATATTCATTCATAGCCAAACCAAGCCTCTTGTTGCACAACAGTTTGGTTTCATTAGTCAATCTTAGAAGAAAAAACAAGTGTTTTATTGGTTCCTGGCTGTCTTTAATTTTGGTCTGTTTAGATTTTTGCAGAAAGCCTAACAAAAATGCTTTGCAACATGAAACAAAAAAGAAATATGAATGCAGAGGTTGTCACCTTTCATTTGTTACCACAATCACTTGTCCAACAATAGTGAGTTAGGCCACTAGGTCATAGTTTTCACCAACATTTAACCAAAATAAACAATGCTTTTCAAAATGTGCTTTAGAAATTACATCACTGAAGCACAACCGGTCTGACAGGACATCAGTGCAGGGCATGTGAAACACAACAGGTACAGTCAGCATTCTGCCACACCAAGGGATGAGCTTTATTTCCTTTGAAGTACCTCTGAGGGCCCAATTAAACAGTCAGACACGGGGGCATGGGAACGTTTCACCAGCGACAGCAGAAAGGAGAAGTAGAGGCTGACCATGCTGAGCTCCACCTGCTAGGAGGATGCACTCATGTGATGGCATCTCACCACGGTCAGCTGAAGGTGTTCTTTGTTTTTATTAATTAGTTTAATACAGAGGGATTTGCTGTGTTTTGGGTGTGTCGTAAGTTTTTAAGAATTTTATGGAGTGGGTAGACTGGGGGTATTTATAGCATGTCCTACTAATAATTAAATAATAATAAATAAATCCCACTTTAAAATGTTCTAATTTGGGCATTACACATCTCCTATGTTTCCCAATTCAACATTTTGAAATTGTTAACTTCTTCTTAGTTGGAGCTACAGTTTTTAAAATGAAAACTGTTAATTGTTTTACTTTGAATCTCATCAAAATGTGTGTTGATTTTTTTTCTGTTACACTTGAATGTTTCATCATCATCAAACCACTGTTTTTAAATGATGATTCTATTTATTAAGTGCAAAATGTTACCCAAAGCAAAATGTAATATCCCACTTGTTATTTCATGAATTAACTATTATGGACCATATTTGTTGCAGTATACCTGTAGAATTAAGAAATTGTGTATGTAGAACCTGTATGACACAATCGAGTAGTGTAAAGAGAAGAATTACTACATGTCATTCTCTAATCGTAACTTCAAGAACTGATGATAAACCAATTTGTTGATGTTTATCAGTCGGGGAAGGGTTACACAGTAATACAGACGTTTTGGGACTCCAGTGAACCACAGTGAGAGCCAAATAATAGAGAAAATAACCTTCCCATGGGTGGACTGCCTACCAAATTTACTCCAAGAGTACATGCATGGCTTGCTTAGAAAATCATAAGAGAACCAAGAAGAACATGTGACACATTGCACGTTTCACTTGTCTCAGTAAAAGTCATTGATCACATTTCAAAAATTAGACTAGAATAGTTCCAAGACCAAACCTGCTACTGAGCTAAAAATCTGTCTCACATTTCCCAAATAAATGTCTTGATGAGCCACAAGAATTATATGAAAACGTTCTGTAGACCTGTTAGATAAAAAATTAACACTTTGGGAAGTTTCTCATTACATCTGGTATAAAACTAAGAAAGCATTTTAGGAAAATAAATCTTACCAGTAGTTAAGTGTAGTTGCTTTGCTGTTTCGTCGCTGTAACTGATTTAACTATGAATTTTGTGCTACAGCAGAAAATCCAGAAGTGAAAAGGTTTGGGCAGCAGTTTGTGATCTTATGGTAAAGCAAACTGCTAAAAAGGCTTTTGAAATGGCCAAGTAAAAGTTTGGACTTAATTCTGATTGAGATGCCAGGAAGAGAAAAATGCCCTTCCTGCTCAACCCCCCCCCCCCCCCCCCCCCCCCCCCCCAGTGTTGCTGGATTAAAACAATCAGGCAAAGAAGTGAGCAAATACTTGGTAGCAGTTGCTGCCACACAGCTACTTGTTAGGTTTCAGTGTTAGAGACCTTTTCACATCAGGTGAGGATTTTTTCCATCAATCAATGAAATCCTGATTAAAAAAATGCTTTGTGCATTTACTCAGGTCATCTTTGTCTGGAATTAAGATTTATAATCATAATGTGAACAACAATTAGTAACACAATGAACATTACCTTCATAGTTAAGTGGAAGCCAGATGTAGTATTAAAATAATATTTTTTCAGTCTAAAACTGTTTGATTGATGTCATGATTTGCTTTTGTTTTTATTGTAAACCATTATTTCTGCTAAATAAACAGCATTTACAGACCCCTCCAACAAAAACTGTTCTGTAAGATTATCAAATTTTTTCCTCTAACAAACAAATTGTTGCAAAAAATCTCAGAAATCAGCTCAACCGACAGCTTTTAGCATCCAGTATGTATATTATATATGAACAAACACTTTGAAAGGTGTTGACATATATCACACAACTAATTTAGGATTACATATTTTTTCAGTTACTTTTACGCCCAAGAAAAAGATCAGGGACTTGAAAATATGTTACCGATATGATAATTATGTCAGCTTATGGTGTCTGCAAAAGTAAGAGACGGCTCCCTGACCCATTAGTTTTGAAGCTGACCCCATTTTTTTTCCCTCTCAACATTTTGGGTTCATTCTACTTGAGTAGTAGATCTGGGAAGCAGATAAATCTCTTCATGCTATGTTTACTCTGGCAAAATGAATCTGGACCTCCTCCTGTTCAAACACACCTTCACGTGTGCTCGCCCAGGCCAAACCAGTCACAACTGCGCCTGCTATGTAGGCCAGCTTGATACGATAAGACTAACAGAGAGGAGCACAGTTGTCACACGTTTGTTACGGTGATCTTTTTTATCTTCCCTGTTATATCAACACTTTAGTTTTTCTGATTTTTCCTTCTACTGGCACCACGATAATACTATTTTTGTTAAATCATAATGGGGAATTGGGGTTTAAGTTTAAGGGGGCATTTATTCTTGCCTTATTCATCATTTGCTGTCACTATCTTTTGCCTTTTCTCAACAGCCTGCCATGTGAAATGGCTGCTGTAATTTCCCACCGTAGCCCCAAGCATGCAGCGACGCTTCTACAGTTGTCGCCTGTTCCCTCCGATATGTATGTCTCCATTAGACAGCCGCTAGCCTGGTTCGACGCAGCCTCCTCTCTGTCCGTTCCTCAGAAGGCTTCAGAAAATATGTCCAGTGAATGTAGAATTCCTGATAAATTGAACGCATCTTTAGAACATTTGAATTCATTCCTGTGCATCTTTTTTTTTTCCCAGGCAAAAAGACTAAGATTAAAATAGTTAGATGAAAAAAAAACATGAAACCTTTTTGTGAAATTTCCATGGCGAGTTGCTACCTTTCCTTTTATCTCTCGGTTCAGGGGCCAGGTTTGCCTTTAGGCATGGAGTAGGAAGTAAAATAAAGCTTATCTTTACTGGTCTGCAATCGCCTGAAGAAGCTCTCCGAGTTCTCTGACATCCAGTCATCATGTCTGGCTCAGCGGGGCTTTTTGGATCGCTTCAGTGATCAAAGGAATAATCTGCCCTGACATCATCTTGCATCTTTTTAAACTATAAATCTGTACAGAGTGTTTTTTTTAATGACATGCAGCTTGTTGTACTCTCTGAGCCAGTAAGCTTCTTATTTCATTGATGAGGAGTAACTTCATCCTCATATAGATTTTACATGGGCAGTTTTCAGGCTCCTGTTTCCAGTGTAATGTCATGCATAATGGCTCTAAACACAACATCTTAAGAGCACACATAAAGTAGTGAGGTCCGGGGATTTGCTTTTGCAGAAATGAAAACAAACTGCATGAATAAACCAACAGTTTCGAGAGGCTTTTTTTCTTTTTTCTTTTCTACAAGGGTTGGATATTCCCAGTCCTGGTCCTCGGGGACTAGACGTTTTCTGGGTAGAACAAACCTGAGTCAAATCATTTGGTTATCAGCAGACTTCATCTTCCAAATGAAACAACTTTTTGATTGAGGAACTGTTGAACAAACAGCCAAAGTCAATGAAGTTTTTCTAGTTTCAGCTGCCTTATATATTAACCTTACACACTTGAAAGAAGCTATCTCTATACGTGCATTAGCTAATAACACAAAGTAATTGACTTTCAGCCAACGTATCCCAAGAACCAAAGACTTAAGAGGTTTCTAAATGAATTAACACTTTGTATTGAGGGATCGAGTGGTTAGAGCAGGGCGTTTGCATCCTGGAGAGGCAGAAGGTTCGCAGATTTGACTCCCACAGACTGCCACTCCGGGTCCCTGGGCAAGTTTAAACAACGTATTTCAGCATTAAAACATGTTTTTTTTTTATGTGTAACAGCGTACTGCATCATAACCACATCTCTGTCGTTTGTAACAAACCAAACTGTGTTAAAATTGGGTAAATTCAAGGAGGTATGATTTATTTTATTTAAGCAAACAGCTTCCTCAGTACAAATAAATCCACTAGGGACACATGAGAAACCCATCCAAAATGGCGGCCGCGCTGAAACGTCACCTCCAGTAGGCAACGCCAGTCCATGGGGCGTCTATACCTATATGATGTCTATGGTTCAACATGTAATGGGGGCCGATCGCTTCCAATGTTTGGTTAGTTCATTATTATTATCATTCTCTACAAATAATTTATTTAAGCTTTGCCCAGAAAGTTACAGAGTTAGTGTTTAAGCTGAAAAATGTTTTACAAAATCACAGAAATGGTATTTGTCATCAATGAATGAATTCTGTTCAGTGGTATATTTCAACTAAGTTAAACATTTGGCTGATTAATGAATTAGAATATAATAAAAGATGATAAAGCAACATTTCAAATAGAATGTTGTGGGCCATAATGAATTTGTAAGGGGATAATTAAAAACGCGTAGGCCTACGGTTATTTAGAAAGCAGAGGGGATACATTTTTGGGTTCTGTTTGTTTAGCTTCACGGCTGTCTTGGTTGGAGTAACGCTAATGTATGTGCGGGGACACCCAGAGAAGGCTAGACTGTCCCAATTCACAAAGCGATCTCTTCTGGTCTTCACGAAGGACCTGGCCCACATAGACTGGGTCTGTCGAAGGATGCAGCCGCTGAATTGGGACAAATGTCTATGGGAGCGGAGATAGAGAGATGCGTTGCTTGTTACACATCTTGTTTTGGTGTACAGACAGTGCTCAAGCTCTACCTGGTAGTGGTGAAAAATCGCTCATCGCTCCTTTAAGAATCTGTTTTCAATGCGGAAAAGCAGACGCCAGCAAGAAGCAGCTTTTTCAACAAAACCTTGTTGTTGAGAAGGAAATAATGAATTTATGTTTTCCATTAGCTGGATAGACTACTCATTATCTGGGGACTTTTTTTTCTTATTCAAGCCAAAGCAGGAAAAAAAATTAGCAATTTTTAATTATGTGTTTCTAAGTCATATCACAGCAGTCACCAACAATATGCATGCTTTGCTAATATTGTACAAGCCCAGTCATTGTTTTTTCTTGTTTTCTCCAGTTAATGGTGGCTCTCTTCACTGTGCAATGGCAAATGTATATTGCTGTGCATTAGATTTTTAGTCCATGTGCTGACTGATTTACAGTGAGATCCTTCTGATAAATTGTAACATCTCTGCAAACTATGGCTTTAGCTAAATGATGCGAAGGTCTGGAAAATCTTTGCTGTACATTATTTCTGGTTAATCGAATTCATTATAATTGACAGAAAGCATGAACTCAAGAAGACTGAAAGCTGAAATGAGTCAAAAGGTGTTTAAATAAAGTATTAGTTTAAATATGTGCACAGTCATATGGCCATGCTCTTGCTGCTTTTTATGTATTTATGTTTGTCCTCTAATAAATGGGTTTGTTTTTCATTTGAATTATAGATTTGAGATGATTTTTGTGGTGAAACTTTTCATGTTACCACTAGCGTGTATGTTTTTGAGAGTCTCGGTATTGACTATCTCTGTGAAGCAATCAGTAATCCTTTTATCTGAGTCCAAAATATATCTGTGGATCATGGAAGCCTTGAAAGGCAAAGGAATGCATTCATTCAGAGAAGCACTACCAAAGGACAAGGATAAAAAGTATTTTCAAATTAAAACTGTAATGACATGTAAAAGAGACCTTTTTATTGTAACAAAAAGCAGAAGAAAAACAAACAATAAAAGACAAGGAGGACTTTTTCAAAGATTTGTCAAAACATTTATTTGATTTGGGTGAAAGTAAGTAGTTTTTTTTAACTTGGTTTGTATTTCACATTGCCACGTGCGCGGAACCAATCGTGATTCAAATCCACCCTCATTAGTTGAAGGCATCTTGCACTTTGATCTGTAGGTGGTGCTACATTGCTCGAGGCAGAGACATCAAAGTTCACCTGGCTTTTCCTTTGACTGCACTCCACCTGCCTGTTAAGTCTGGAAAAAAAAAAAAACAAGCCGCTCCGAGGATTTTTCCACAGTTCTGGTGACTCGGTTGTAAACCCAACATCAATAAAGATGCAAAAACAACAGTTGGATGTCGTTTGCATGGTTCTGACAGATGATGGAGACTGAGGAATGGCATCTGTATGTGCTGACCTCTGTTCCCTCTGTCTTTGCCAAACAGTCCGAGCGAGCGGATATGTGATCACTCATCTGAGAGCAGAGAAAATGTGGACCCTGTCACGTCCAAAAAAAAAGGCTTGCTAAAAGCCACGAACCGAGGGCACCATGAGCTTCCTGTACTCAGCCAGTTCCGGCAGCGACAAACAAAAAGAGACACTCGATGGGATGATTGGTTTAATGCACCATACTGAGGTGCAAATACAGGAGGAAATGGTTGTGAAGAGCACAATGTGCCGTCCGTAATTTCATGACCGGGCCCATCCTGCTTGACATGACTATGGCTGCTTAGAGAGTTATTTTGTGTTTACGTAACCAAAACAGGTACTTGGCTCCTTGTAGTTGGAATACCTGAGGAGAGATGTCCATAATCTGACTCAAACCCCTGATATTCCTACTTGTACTGCTGTAACATGGGCAGCAAAGAATATGCTCGGTAAGCTGTAATAGGAGTGGACATGACTGCGACAATATAAGCCTTAATAACTACTGTGTCGAGAGCTGCTGCAGCACAGGAGTCACTCTGTTGACTTGTCAGACTGAAATAGTGGCTGCTCTGCATCTGGAGGGAAAGGAAGATGGGGCAGAAGAAGGAGAGAAAGATGGTGTGAGCAGCTTCCTCTGAGTCACTGTTCTGTTTGCTGCCAGGGAGTTTTTCCACATAACCTTTGATAGAAAAAAGCTCATTCAAAATGGGTTGATATTAGCCATTTATATTTTCTGCGTACAATTTTGATCATCCTTTTGATAATTATTTTGCTCTGTGACATACCTGAAAGCAAATCAGCCTTTTGCTGTTTTTGTTGTCGCCACTGGGGAAGCGTTTTTAAATCAGAAATGCACTAAGCATGAGCAAGGAACAATGATTTACAGGCCAAATGTTTGCCTTTGACACTTTTTATATGCACAAATTCACCTGCATGTTTTTTTATTTATTAATTTTTACCCAGTTTCACATTTTTTTTATCGGGGTGTGTTAGTTCCAATAACTGTACAATATTTTTCTTATGATGTGAATTTGCTGTTATTGTACAGCTTTTTATTCTGATCTTGTGTTTTTTTATGTATAATTTTACTTTTGTGTGAGTTTGCATGCTTCTATTTGCCTTTCACTTTTCTGCTGCTACAGCCAGATTTCCCAATTGAGGAACAATAGACTATTCTATTCTATTCTATTCAATTCTATTCCATTAATCTGTTGTTAGCTGCTATACCAAATACAATAATTTAATATTAGCTGAATCACTGAATGTCCTACACTTAGCTTCTGAACTAACTCTTTTTTCAGAAAAGGAACAGTTTGTGCAGTGCCTTTCAAACATATTTAAACATTTTAATTTGTTTTATACTACCACAACAAACCTCAATGTTTATCACTGAGAGTATATGTGACAGACAAACACATAGTATTACATAACTATGGCTGTATATGAAAAGGATAAATAGTTTTTGCAATTTTCACTAATAAAACCTTTATGTGATAGATGAGGTATAGCATGTTAAGTAGAAGGAAAATGACACACAGTAAACCAAGGTTCTGGAAACTGTGGAGCACATCTTTATTTAAAACCCTTTACTCTGACAATCCTCAATAACACCCTTTGTAGAATTTTTCCCAGAGGTCACCAATTTATTAACTAGAGTTTACCTGTGTGTAATTCAATCTCAGTACAAAACGGTCTCAGGGGTTTGTCAGAGAACATTATGGAACAAAAATCGTCACAGAGATCAAGAAACACAACAGGACGATAAGGCATAATGTTCTGGAGAAGTTTAAAGCAGAACGAGGTTAAGAAACAAATGTCCTGAGCTTTGAATGCCTCACCCCAATGTGATAGAAATTGAAAGAACAGCTATTAGTTGTGGTCTTCAAAATGTGAATTGTACCCCAACTGTTGTTGAACTTCAAGTCCAGAAAGACACCTAAACTTACTGACTAGATAAGAAGAGCAACGTCCACAGGTCCTGTGGGAGAATGAATCTTTCAGTAGTCATGCACTCATCAAATCGGACTTTTAGAGATGATTGGCTAGAAGAAAGCTCTTGTTGAAAAAAAAAATCTGTCTGCCACAAGCCATGTAGGGGACACAGCTATCGTGTGGAAGAAGACACCCTGCTCAGATAAAAGTGAAAACGAGCTTTTGACCTGCATGCTAAATACTGCGTTTGAAGGAAAAATCCACGTTACCCTGAACACACCATGCCCACGGCGGAACACGTTGGCAGAAACACAATAATGTGTCTTCAGCATTGACAGGGAAGTTGGTGATCAGTGATGGAAAGAGGGATGAAGTTGGATACAGGGCAAACAGGCTTGAGGCTGCACAAGACATGGCATTGGGATGGAGGTTTATCTTTCAACAGGACGACAAAGCTAAACACAACCAACGCTACGCTGGAATATTTTTAAATCAAACCATGTGTGTTTGTCTCTCTCAGAAAGGCTCAATCAAAGTCCGTACCTAAAGTGCTCTATGCAATACGACTGAGGTTCAGCCGTTTGGCAAAGAATAATGAGGATGTATTTCAGTCTGCTTAAAGTCGGTGGCGTCATAAAACTTGCAAAGGATGGTTCTGGATAGAAATGCAAAACATAATTGCCAATGCACCAGTGAAGTTCGCTCAGGTTCTTGGTTGTATGGTTACAAAATGTGCATTGGGGCATGGATGCTTTTGCAAGGCACTGTAGATTATTTTTGCAAAAGAATAAAACCAGGGTCAGAAAACAACCTCTAAGAAATAGTGGATGTCTAAAGGAGCAATTGTCTGGTTGTTTGTAAAAAAAAAAAAAAAAAAAAAAATACATAAGCAAAAAAAAAAGCAATAGCTCAAGCTGTGACATCATACTTTAAACTCATCCTGTCGCCCCTGTGGTGCATCTCAGCCGCAACCTCCCTGTCTCTCCTCTCCAAACTTGCATCCAGACGGAAGCGATGGAAGATGCATACGTTCAGCTGCGTCAGTTTATAGTTTCAAAAGAATAACAGCTCAAAGCAGTTTGTGTGTGCGACTGCTTTTCTATAAACAGCCGAAGCGTAAAAAAAGACACTTTTGAGGCACATCCTAAAAAGAAAACAGAAAAAAAAAGCCCAGCAGAAAACACAGCTCGGCCTGGCCTCTTCAACCTGTTTCTGTGCTCCCAGGGTGCCGTTAGGCTACCATTTGAATTATACTGTCTTGTTTACTGTTTTCTGCACATGAGAGAACAAAAACAGCTCAAAGCAAAAAAAGAAGGTCTGTGTATAATAAGAGTGGAGCGGTGCAGGCCCCGCTAGTGTCACGTCGGCGCCCTGGTAGCGCAAAGATAATGCTGGCTACAGAGGGGGGGGGGATCAGTGTGGAAATGAGGTCTGTGCTTTGGGTCTGCTGCTCCTGTACTACAAGAGAGGATCACAAAGCTTTCCTTTCTATTTTAAAAAGCACACTACTAAAAATACTAAAATCAAGTCTGTAATGAGGATTAAATGACCCATTGAACAGTTTTCTTTTTAGGGGTAAGTTGTCTTGGGTGTTGCGAATATGGCTTTAGAGAAACTCTTGTGTTTAAGGGCGATCAATAATTTCTGCACGTTTCAACTCTTTTTAAAACAACATGACACACGTTTGTGCATATTTAAACGTTTAAACTGTCTTATGAATTATTTCGACACCTAATAACGGGTGCCGCTGTTATTCAAACGGAAGATGGACAGAATATTTTAGAGACATTTCTAAATCACAGCTAAAGACAGATTATCTGCACAAATGAAACCTGACAAGAGGTGATGCTTGTGAAGCCACTCGTTTCTGTCAAAATATTCATCGTTTCAGTGAGAGGCAGTTTACATTAAAATGAAAGTCTTTCATTCGGTTGTAAAAGTGAATGCTAGACAAGAACCACTGTTAGCAATGTTTGTTTTTTTATCTACATTAATGTGTATCTGTACGAGCATCGATCCAAATGAGAAAATACCAGAGAGATCCTAAACTGAATCTTTAAAAGCAGTATTCTGTATGTTCTCATTTCAAAGCGTCCTGGGTTTGTGACTTTCGACAGAGCTCACCTTAAATGCACTTTTGCTCTCGTTGGTTTTCCTCAGAAAAGTAACTCATTTCACTAAAGGTTGGTGGAAAATTGTATTCAGTGTATTTAGAGCAAACATTTTGTTCACCTTTGGCTTTAATTCCAGCTGCATGACCTGCTGTTTTACGCGGATGGCCATTTCTTTGTACATTTCTTCCCATTTCCAGATTATATATTGATCCAAGTTACATTTTAAGTTATGGGTATTGTTTCATAACCCGGTCTTCACTGAGGTGTTCAATAATAAACCTCTAAGGCCTTCATGGACCAGCTGTATTTATAGTCAGATTCAATTACACACAAGTGGACACTATTTGCTAATTAGGCGACTTCAAAAGAGCGTACAAGATTCTACTAAGGAATATAAGAGTGGAGGGAGCCTGGAAACAAATGCATGTCCCAGTTGTCAGGTTTCTATTTGTGAAACATTTGCAAACCTTGTCATCTGATTTCAGCCGAACTGTGTTGGCCCATCCAATATAATCCCAACTACATACATTTAGCTTTGCTGTTGTGCACTGTTTTCTTTTAAACTGGTGTGTTATCAATAGAAATGTTCAGCAGACATAAAAAAAACAAAACAATTTGCTGTTGTCCACTATTGCGTCTCCATCTGTTTTCATAAATTTTTAGGACAAAAACTGATTGTTGGTACAATTTATTTTACCTGCAAAGTGGGAGGAAATGACATTTTCTTTCCTGAAGTTCAGGCATCTATCGCTCCTATATTTGTTCTCTCCAATTCTCAGGTCTTCCTTCACCTTCTCTCCTTTCATCTGTGCATCCTGTCCACTCCTGCACTTAGTTGAGAATTTCCACATATGCCCCCCCCACCCCACCCCCAGGAGCAGATGGCAAACCACAGGTGAACCCTACACCTCCATGTGCGCTGGCATCCATCGCGTACAGTTACATTTATGTCGCCGCTGGGCTTACTAATTGGATGTGGAAGCTCTAGATGACCTCTTTGTGGCCTTGAAGCAGGACTCGTGTCCTTTGGTTTGTTAGGAGTGATTTTGTGAGTGCAGGAGTGCGAGTTCCCTCTGCGTCGCCCAGTTTTTGAGAACCCATTCAACATTTCTGCGCAGCAATTTAGCTTGTCACATTTTGGACGATTAGGGATTCATGAAAGAAATGAAATCAAATGGATTGTGAACCAAGCACAGGGACTTAATTATGTATAGTGATTAATTCCTTTGGAAAATAATGAAAGCGTTGCACTAACTCTTGGAGACATTTAGGCAGCAAATTAAATATATAGTGGAGCACTTGTACATTTTAAATGCAATATGTAAAAATTCTGACAGGAAAAATACAGTTTGAAGACTCATATTTGTAGAAATTAACAGACGTTGAACCTCTCTCTCTCTACATACATATATATATATATATATATATATATATATATATATACATACATGCATACATACATACATACATTGCTCACATCTGCCCAACAACGGCAGAGCCGAACACGAGTGTGTGCGAGCTGCAGCAGCTTGGCGACGGTGGAAACTTGCTGAGAGGGTGGCAGATGTGACAGGACTGCTAAGTTTTGAAAATGGAAGAAAGAACCCCTGTATGGTCAAGTCGATAATGTGTCACAAATAAGGGCAGCTCAGAGGACAGAAGTGGATGATAGACAAATCCACATCAGCCGAATTTAGTCTGTTAATCACCCCCAGCATCTTGTTGGATGTGTTACTGCTCTCCACATCCATCTCACTGCCTTTTACTGAGCTGCGACTTTAGCAAAAGGCAAACAGCACTGCACCGGGAGTCCTTTTTGTGCTTTTTAGAAAGTCAGATTTCAGGTCAGCATATGGCGGCTCTCTCTTGAATAATTCCATTTGTTCTACTTTGAGGAATACCTCTGTTATTTATTTATTTTTGTTTTTTTTTCCTTTGGCAATGCAGCCCTGTCTGTTCTTGGTATACTGTCGGGGAATGTCAGAAAAAAATGCATTTACACCCAAGATCTGGGTTGGGGTGTTTGTTGGGGTTTATGAAATGTTTTTAACGTTTGAATAAGGAAAATGTCTTATTTGTATTGCATAGCACACCAGAGAAAACCACCTAAAGTATTTTTTTTATTCAAGTTCAGTAGAATATTACATTATAATAATAAAAAAAAAACATTTTGATTACAGTTTGGAAACGTTCCCTATTAGGAAAAAAACAAGAAATGAACAAGGTGAACATTATACATAGCAGAAGAAACACACAAACATATTAATAATATTTCAGTTCCTTGCGGTTGCTTGATTTCCTGGCCAAACCACAAATCCTCCCTCATCATAGCAGTGGTTGAACAAAATCCCTACCAGCCTCCAGTAACACATTATTTGTACCTTACACAGTTCAGTGATTCTGTGTGTGTGTGTGTGTGTGTGGATGGGTGTGTATCGGTGGCTTTTGCTTTGTCCACAGTGACACTGACATACAGAAATCTTTGCCTATTAATTAGAAAATCCTACCAGGCAAACATTTTGGGATGTATGTAAACAAACCTTTAAGTTTCCATAATGAACAAGGTTGAAGCTTTAAGCTGCACCCATCAGGCTTTTACTGGCAGATACCAGATTTTCTTTTTTTCTCTGACCTCTAATCTGCTGATTTGGATTTTCTTTCTGAAGACTGTGACAAAAACAAACTAATTTGTGTTAGCTTGAACATTTAGAAAAAAAAGAGTTTAAAGCAATTACAAGATTATATACCAATACCTTTATATACCAATATAATTTTTTCTCGCCAATTAGTTACGTTTTTATTACACTCAAAATATCGTTGATCAAAGTCCATGTTGTTAGATGTTAGATTTATGGGACAAAAAGTTTTTTTTTTCTTCCAGTTTTCAGTCATTTATTAAACAGATGTTAAAAAATGTGTTTCTGCATTCTGACCAACTGATCAAGGGTTAGAGCTTAATGACTGGTACATCATTTATAAGGAATATTGCAATATAATATAGGCAGTGTACACAAATCCAATAACATTAATATTGTCAGTTCTGCTAAGCTGCACTATTCCTTTTCTTAAATCAAAGCTCAAAACGTTTCCTTAAACTTTCCTGTCTTGTTAACTATTGACTCTCACCCCCTGTAAACTTAATATAGTTTCTAACTGTGGGACTTTGAGTTGTTATTAGTAAGTTGGAGACATTGGGTCAGTTCACTCCTTTGCCATTATGTACCCATATTTTGTCTGCTCCCACTTCCACAGAACAATCTATTTAGTACAAATGTACCCAAACAATTACCTATAAGTTTATTTTTTATTTTCTGAAAATATAAGTATTTTCAGAAATCATGGACAAAATATTTATAAATGCTCAGATTTCATGTAGTGCAATCCTTTTTTAATTCCGGCAAACTATGTATTACACTCCATTTATATTTATTTTTGGTTTCACTCCAGTTTTGTATAAAATGTGACAGAGTAGATTTTTGAACAACTTAAAATAACAATAGGAGAAACCTCCAGCTGGCAGGTATTATTTATTAGAGTCTTCTAACCACAATTTGCTGACAGCTCACTATAAAATAAATAAAGCTAATTACTTTGCATGGTTGGCTTTGAAAACAGCCTGAAAAGAACCTCGCTGGTGCGTATGAATCGATGCATGATCGGTACAAAATGCCCTGTGGCAGAAAGCTCCGTTTTGCACCCAAAATAGCGAATGCAAAACACTGCAAATGCTCTAATTGATAAAGGCTGAAACTGACAACTGCGCATTAAGGAAGCAATCAGAAGTTAATAATAGTTAGAGATTGGTTAGAATCATTAGTAGTTAGAATTAATTGGTTAGAGAAAGTAGAAATCATTCACTCTGATTCAGATACGTTTGTTGTTGGTGGATAAGTTGATTCCTAAGCAACTAGAACTTTATGTGGAGGAATGGGATCTAAATGAGCCCAGTATAAATGAAACAATAAATTTCTTTCTGCTTCTTTTCTTTTTGCAGGAAAATCCACCTACGATGCCTCCGGCTCCCCACCTTTACCGAGGAGCTCTGCGTTCACGGGTGCTCCTGTTCAACCAATGGCTGAGCTGTCAGCGACAGGGGAGGTGCCTTTCCGGGCGGTCCATTCGGACAGCGACTCAGACACCGAGAGCGAAGGATTATCGGGACAGCCTGCTTTTTCCTCCATCCTAACTGTGATGGCAGGAACTGTCAAACATCCAGTGAGCCTTGATCAAAGTAGAACCTTGCCAACTATCAGCGAGGATGATACTCTCACCACCCAATGGCCTTCACACAGTTTCAGCCAAGGCTCAGACGTGTCCTCCTCCTCGGCACCGGTGGGAGACGGCTTCAGAGCACGCTCAGGTCGGGTTTTTAGCGGTTCTAAGAAATATCCCACATACTGTGCCTCCAAGCCATCACGTGTCATTTATAAAGGGAAAGAAGGACCCCTCATCATTTCAGTTTTTATCACTGGCATCAATGTCAACTTCAGCACCGCCCACCATCATCCTTGTTATCTTTATTTTTCCAGTCATCTTCTGCTGAGCAGTTAAACAAAGCTGTTTCGTATCAGGGTCAGGGGAGTGCGTCCAACCCTGCCTCTCAGATAGAGGCATCGACATTATTACCTGCTCAGCCTCCGGGGTTGGACAGACACTCTGAAGGCCCGCAAAATCCACCTCTCATAGAGTTTGTGACCTACATGTTTTTTTTTACAAAGGACATGCAAAATGCCAGAAGCGAGCTGTAAAAAAAAACTTTTCAAGTCTACTTAGCAGAAGAAAACATCTATAAAATGGCAAAACTCTTAAGGAATGTTTTTCCTGGGCGGGCAAAGAGCCCTTTTGTTTTGCATTCCTGCTCCAAACAATGGTTTGAATCGTTAAGTTAATTTATATGGACTCACTCAAAATCAGAACGTAAGCTTGCACTTTGTATCCGCTGATAATCTTAAAAGCAGCTCTCCAATTTCATCCAATCAAAGGAGCCCCACTGTTAAGAGGCAGGGGGGGGGGCGTCACATAATACCACATCTGCACTACTTTCTCCCCGCGCTAAAGGCTATTCGCTTTCTAGTCATGTCAGACAGCAGATGTTACACCGAAAATAGCATATATCAAAGACGAAGACAAGTCCACGGCGGATGGTCACGCTTTAGCCCGTAGAAGCAGCAAGGGCGCGTCACTTATCTTTTTCACATTTTCGTAATGCGGCTGTAACACCCGCAGCAAGCTTCGCGACCAGCAAATTGTCTTTTACACTTCCCAGCTGTGTTTTACACTTCTTCATCAGATCAAATGCCTCCCTCTCAAACCACGGCAAGGTAAGGCAGAACATACCAGCTCTGCTGCAGCTTCTTCCTCCTCGGAGGATGCTGCGTCTAACCCCGGTGATTTACTGATGGCAGCGAGTCCAAAGCAGTCCCAGACTTCCTGCTATCAATATAAATTACAACCAGGGAGAGAGATAGCGGGTGCTGAGCTGGGATCTGCTTACACGCCATCTCACCTGAATAACTCACTTTCACTTACGCAGCTGAGACCTGAGCCCGCCAACGCTTCCGCCCAGCCAGCCTTGTCCACATCAAAGCGAAGGTGCACCCAGAGATGTTGAGGCATTTGTAACACTAACAGGCACTTTCAAGGCTGCAGCCCACACAGGCTGGAGAGCTCCAAAACGAATATTTAGCCCAGATAGTGGGGCAAAATCTCCTTTAGAGTAGATTGGATGCAAAGAAAATGATCTATATAACTGAACTTCAAATTACTCACTTATTTTTAAGTAACAACTTAAAAAAATATAATAATCTGAATAGAACTGACTCAGGGCTACGTGTGAGTAGAAGTCCTCAGAAGGAGCTCCTAAAACAAAGTCATTGTTTTGCCTCCCACGCAAAGTTCACATACCTGCTAAAACCTCTGCTTCCGAACGATCTGAGGAAGAAGAAGCTGATTTTCAAACAAGTTGAGGGAACCTCGAAATGTCAGGCATGTCACATGTAAACCCGCCTTCAAAAGATTTCCACCCAAATACCAAGATTCGCTATGTTCCTCCAACTTTTTTCAATCAAAACAAAGAGTCTACCCTGATCAGAGGTTCAGCGTTGTACAAGACAGGGACATTCACAGCCTACCACTCATCTTTCATGACTTCAAAAGACTCCTTTGTTTTTAATAAAGGCGCTAGCAAAACGTCTTTTGCTAAATTTCACTGTCCTGAAACTTTTGATGGTGTGTTAAAACCTGTTAGAAGCCCTTCTATCAAACTCTATGCCAGTTCCTCTCCTTCCTCCACGGCAGACGCCCTGCTGACACAAACACCAAGTGCCTCTGCTGTGAGATCAATCACGAGCGTGAGCAGAGATGAATCAAATTCAATTTTGGGCCAGTAAAAAAAAACATTGCCTCGCCGCCTCCCTCTGCAGTGACCACCTCTTTTAGAGATGGACAGAACAGCGTGGAGACATCAAGTGCTATTTTCAGCGTTGGCACAAAAAATAATGGCTCTTTACACAAAGTGGAAAGCCACCAAGCCTATTCTGGTTCAAAGCAGTGCTTTTAAATCAGGAAGTGCATCTAGCAGCTTTGACAGTGTGAAATCTAATTTAGCGGCAGATGGCTCATCATACGAACATCAGAAATTGGAAGACAGACAAGAGCATAATGTGCATTTATTGAATTCGGATGATTCAACAGCTGTCACCAGTGGTCTATTTCCAAAGTATCTAACCTTTGGAGAGTTTCCATTCTCACTCTTTGTTAAAAGGGACTTCAAACTATAAGGAGCAAAGTCCTGATTTGCCTCCAGAAGTCACAGATGTGTTTCTACCCATCTCTTATTTAACTCCTGACTCTGAAATATCCTCCCAAGCTCGCCCTCTTGCATCGAGGTATAATAGCATGCAAGCCTCCCTTCTTGCTGATCATCCTGCATTTGACTCACCTGTCACACTTTCAGCATCGTAGTCAATAGTTTGCCACCACCTTTAGTTGTCCTCATCATACTTGAAACCAATCTCTTTAGTATTATATTCAACCGACACATTATCAACACAGCCAATCTATTACCCATATAAAGCATCATTCCTATAGTTTTCACCAGCTTTGACCTTAACATTAGATTCTGATCACTCACAAGTGACTGAGGCATTTGTTCTTGCAGAGCCAGAGATGGACGATCTCACAGCTGGAACGTCTAAATCAGTTGTGTCCCCTTTCTCGAAAGAAACAGAGGCTAGTCAAAGCTCTTCTCATTCAGACAGGATAATCCTTTCTGCTGGGCCCATCGAGAACACATCTCAGGTATCGCTGCTGACCCCGCAACACGACACCACTACGGCCTCCGTGAAGCTCACCACGACAACTGTATCGTCAACTACAAAACCTCCCACCACCACCACCACTAGCACGCCTTCTGTAAAAGCAACGACGCCCCCGACCACCACGACCACTCCGCAGCCCCAGCCTGTTACGAGAAGAACCACAACAACCATCAGGACTTACACCAGCAGGAGAACGTTCACGTCATCCAACCAAAGACCAAGCTCCCCGAGGGACGTCACGTCCGTCTTCGTTTCGCCTTTCACCACGACCACAGAGGCTCCGCAGCCGCAGTGCAACATCACTGAGAGGTTATGGGTGAAAACAGGTAAACCGTGGAGAGGAAGAATACTCTTTTCTGCCGTGCTTTGTTTACTATCTGTCTTTTTTTTTGTCTGTTTCAGTTGTTTCAATCTACGTAAGACGGAACAGGTTGGATAGTATTCAGAGACAGAACCTGCGAAGGGGACTGAGTCAAGGCCTCAGAAAAGCGTTGAATGACACATCAGCCCAAGCACAGGTCAGACTGCCTATCCTACAGTATAGTATGCACCGTAACAATGTGTGTGCACTTTTGTGTGTGTGAAAAAGTGTTTACAAAGAGATAACAGCATTAAATAAACTGAATTTCTATAAACGGTCCACAACACGTGGTCAAAAACTTTAGCCGTAATCTGTAACACACAAATATCACAGGAACACGGCACATGTAAATTCAGTGGCAGACGTCCAAGCATGGATAAGTGAGGACAGAACAAGTGGCGAATCTAAACATGAAACACTACGGCCCTGTTTGCACAAAGTTTTCTGGTGAAAACGGAACAGTTTGGTTGCGATTGGATTGTTTATTTACACATCAGCGGCAAATGTTTTCCCAGTCTCTGTTGTCGTGCAAACAGGAGATGCCTGGCTCATGCGCAGTGTGACAAAACTCAGTAGAAATCAATGCACACAGGCCCAACATTGTGGCTGCCAACAATTTCTAAAATCGCAGACAAAGAAAAACATATGGTGGATAGCTGCATTGGCATCTGCATATAACCACAGCTGGGCACACCTGTGACTCAAAGTGACCTCATGGTGTTCACACCGAATGTGTTTCCGGCGACTGGAGCAACTGATTTACATGTTATGCCTCCGTACAGGTGCAACAGAGGAGCCATGCAACAGAAAATGTCTGGCAACATGAATTAGGCTAAAAGATTTCAAAAAGCAACATATCAAGCCACAATCTAAACAACTTCAACAACAGATGAGAAACTAAGTCATTGATATTAGTCTCAAACACATTTTTAAGGCTTCAAAGAACACCAGCCGACAGTCAGTGTGGTGCTAGTGTGATGGTCTGGGCTTGTTCTTCTGCTTCATAACCTGGATGACGTCCTCTAATTGCTGAAACAATAAAATCAGATTTCTACCAGAAAATCCTCAAGGGGAATGTACATCTATCAGTTTGGGACCTTAGGGAACTCGGCTTATGCAGCAGGACAATGGTCCGAAGCCATTTTTATCACTATGATGGTCAGAGAGCGAAGTCAGAAGTGAAGAATGCATTAAGCTGCAGCTTTATTCCTCTCATTGTGTCTCCTGCACCTACGAGCTCTAATGCCCTTGTATCACCCTTCTTTGCATGTATGAAAACACAGCAGTCACAAAGCTTCATGTATCATCATGTGAAAAACAACAACAACCCAGCAGTTTTGGCCAAAGTTTTTTCAGAATGCAATTATTAGGGACAACACTGGCCAAAGTAGTATGTTCTTGCACTCTTTGTTTGCAGACATTTAGAGCTTTGTCACACTTAATGACAACACAGCAGAACTTGTGAATTGCACTGCCAGTGTGAAAGCATGATAAAAATTTCCTCATATAATTATCAGGCATTCTCCTGCTTGCACCAGCCTCATGCGTGCGCACTGCCTTTTGTTTTTTTGGCAGTCGTCTGTTTAGGGACCTCCCTGACCTTCCTCATGCAAATGTGGAAATGCCTGAGGTAGGGAGAGCAGCAGGAAGACCCCGACACTCCACCCCCGAGCCCGCAATAAACAGCGGATAGAGCAACACCGCTGACGTGCTTGACACTGATTAAGTCAGATTTGAGGTGGAGCAGCGGGGATGAAGAGGGGAGGTTAAACAGTGGCCTGTGGAGGAAGAAGCAAAGGTCAACAGGATGAAGCAGCTTAAAAAAAAAAAAAAGCGAGGTATGAGATTTACCAGCTGAATTCATAGAAAGGGAACAGCTCTCATGAAAAGGCAATTTAAGGTAGATAAACTGATATTTGGGATTGTGAGTCCTTTTGGCTGCTCTCTCACTTAAGGGGTTGCCACTGCAAGGTCTTACAACTTACGACTTGGCACAGTTGTTATGCCAAGTGTCCTTCCTGAAATAACTGTGGCTTTTACCCGCTACACCATTTATTATCTGGGATTATTTCAAACAATGCAGTCTACTTAAGTTCTTTGCAGGTGTCACTAAATCCATTTATTGTGAAATCTTTTTTTTTTTTTTTTACTATTCTAGAAACAGCTGTAGTCCACAACGGAGCAGTTAAACACTTTTTTTTTTAATCAGTGGAGAATGGTTGTTACCCTGCAGTTTTAACCTGGCGAGAAAATCTGGATGTGTGTACAGTAATCATACCAAGGACCCCGATGTAGGCTATCACAGAAGAAATGAGGACCAATATAGAAATTAGGTTGACTGACGGGGTCCCAGAAGATACGGCGTGCTGTCACAAATTTGAGTAACTGCACCAACGTTGAAGAGGATGTCGTTAAGCTTTTAACGGACGACCACAGTCACATCTGTACGAGTCAAAAAAAAAAAAAAAAAGTTTAAATGAAACCACTCTCAGCGTTTCCCCCAACAAACAAATCCAATGCATGCATAAAATGACCTTTGTGTGTTCGGATTAGCTTTTTGTGGAACGAATCGTGTTTCCCATTGTGCCAAAAAGCATCCTATCTCCCCTCTCTCCAGCAGCCCTCTAATACCTCCACTCGATGTGAATTTGTATCAGGAGCACCTCTTAGCTATGCAAGGTTATTACTGAACACAGCCAGATAGAAACATGTGAGGGAAAAAAAAATTAAAATGAAAACATTCGCACCCACTGATCCCGCACGACTGCTTGGAAGACACAACTTCATTACATGTTCCATTTTTATTCAGAAGAGTTACAAGCTTCACGTTGAAAAATTAACAGAAAGATCTCTAAAAGGTTGAAATCCAAACCAAAAAGCCTGAGATTTTTCACTAACCTCGACATCAAAATCCATTCTGGCCACTGGTAACAGGAGCAGACAAATTACAGATTTGCACTGCTGGAAATTTGTTTCACATTTAACACACAATACTATACACATTGTTACAGTATCTGAAAGTACAAAATGGAGGGAAATGCATTGTTTTTAGCTTATAGTGTTAATAGCCATTAACCTAGTCATCAATCCTTCAGCAAGTCGCACTAGTTTTCAAACTTTGAACATGATGAATGTAGCTGAGCACACACAAATGTGGTGTTTCACTGTTATCCTCTTTAGTTTGTACAAGAAGTTATTTTTTTCCACTGCTCTCCCGTTTGAAGTAGTTACTCTTTGAGCAAAATTAAAGCGCTTAAATAACTGATCTAATCAATGGTCCTAATTAGCTCTACATCTCAGTTAGTTTCTGTCAAAAGGCTAAAACACATCAGAATGCAGAATTTCTACCAAACTCCCATGGAGCCAGAGGCTTTTTTTAGATATGTCTTTTTCAGAATTAAGAAAGTCAGAACTAATGAATTTACTGCATTTATGGGACAAGATGCTTCCTAACTGGATGGGAGTGGTGGCCCAGTGATTAGAGCAGTGTGCTTGCATTCTGAGAAGGCTGCAAGAACCCAGCTCGAACACTGCCGACTGCCACAATAGGTCCCTGAGCAAAACCCTCAGCCCTAGATTGCCCACAAATGCAGTAGAGAAGCAAAATGTGTTACTGTAAAATCCACAATACATTGAATAGTGTCTAAAACACAACTACAATTACGAAGTCCGCCATTATCATCTGTGCTAGCGCATGTGTGTTAAGGGGAGGCGATGTCTATGTTGGCTTGGTACAAACACAGTTTGTACCTGGTTACATGGATTTGGGCGTCCACACAGAGCTGCCACGGGGGGCAGCGTCGCACCTTCCTACCCTGGGAGTAGGTTTCAAATATAGTTGATTTCGCAACCGCTTTGTCTTGATTGGACTGCCTAGCCGACCAAGTAGTTTATCAGATACAACAAAATAAGCAAAATTGTATAAATTAATTTGAGCTTTTGGGATGATTTTGTTTTGTTTTGTCATGGGGATCCAAAGTTCCTGGCGGCATCCCTGACCTTTCCAAAGTAAAAAAAAATAAAAAAAATAAAAATGGGAAGCCTGTGTTTTCTATTGTGTTAAAACATAAAGATAACAACTTCAGTCTTACTTGGATCTAAACGCGGATAACTGAAAATCATTCTGGCCTTTATGCCTCAAGACTTTCTTGAACTCTACAGAATGGATTTGCTTTGTTTGGCATCGGGGATATCCGAGGCCGAGTGTCGCCCCATTTGCCGTGGATAATAAGGCTGTATGGTCAAACTATTTCACTTATACACTGATATTAATTTAGCCGCTACAGTTCAGTCTTCCTGTAACCATAAACAGGATTACTTATAAAAACAAGATCTCTCTTTCTCCAGAAAGTTGCGGTTTGTGTGTGGGCAGTGTTGCAAAATGAATCCATGTTTTCCTGAACCTAAAGGTAACAAATGGTGGCGCCAGTGCAGGGCTCCTGACTGTGTAAAGCTCAAGTTCTCTCAGTGGTCTTGAAAGCACTGCAAAAACGGAACTAGAAATAAGTAAAATATTCTTTAAAATGAATGTATTTGTCCTTGATTTGAGCAGGTAAATAAGATGATTTGCCAATGGAATAAGATGTTTGCACTTAAAATAGGAACAATTCATCTTCATCATCTTATTTCAAGTGCAGGATGTCTAAATATCTTATTTTAGGGGTCAAAATACTCATTCCATTGACAAATAGTCTTATTTACCTGCTCAAATCAAGGATAAATACACTAATTTTAAGAACATTTTACTTATTTTTAGATCCGTTTTTGCAGTGAGGTGCCTTTGGTCCACATGGGTCGTTTATACCCACACTGCTTTTTCATCCAGTGGGAAGCAAGCTGGTTATAGACTAAAACGATTGGGAGGAGAGAAATGTGATGAGCTGATACTGAAGTTTATGGATTTATTTAACAGCACAAGAATAAAGACTAAAAGTAGTTTAAAAAAAAACAACTATCTGTGATTTTTTTTCAAGGCCAGATTCAATTTCTACCTGTTTTTGTGTTTTTTTTTTTTTTTAAATCTGCCCGTCGAACTCTTCTTGACAGAAGTAATAGGTTTGCTGTTAATAACACCTTCGCATGGGTCGATCCTGAGAGGATGAAGTGATAATAAAGAGCTCTATTCATAGCGCTCGTAACAAGGCTGAATTGTGTGGAGGCAGAGATGTAACTTTCAGCTACAGAGACAAGAGGCTCTCAGTGTTTTGGTCTTGTCGTCAGTGCAGGCCCTCTGACGGGTTTCGATAACGGATCTGAATGGTTTCACCTCTCCTGCACAAAACCATAGTTCCACCGTCGCTCCGATCCCAGCCTCCATCATAAGGAGAGTTTAGGAAAAAAGTCAAAACTCTTCTTGATAAAAAGCATGTGCATTCTCATATGTCTGAATGCACACATGCAAAACCTCCACATTTGTCCCTGGCCTTTGAGTTAGAACATAAGAACAGAGATACTTGATCTCATAACCTCAGCTTTTTCTCAAAAACTCACAGAGTTAACAGTCTCCCCCTTATCATGGTTGTTTTTGCCCTCTTTTCATCTTCTCAGCAGCCGCTGGTTCTTGTCACATATCTGTATTCCACATCCACTCCCTCCTCTTCGTGTGCTCATTTGTGAACATCGCAGCAGGACTTTTAGGAGAACTTCATCTGTTAATTAGATTTTATAATTTTAAGCTATTAAAACTTATTGTTTCAGCTTATTTGTTTTTATGTAATTTTTTTTTCATTTCACTGATATCATTGACAAGCAAAGCAGATGTTTGACATTACCCCTAACTCAGCTACTTTAGTATAATCTAATCAAAAGTCCAACTAATGCCCACTTATGTTTAATCAGTGACATGGGAACGTGTTTCATCAGTATTCAGTCCATCCTATGAGTCTGTAGTAAATACGAGTATTCATGGGTATGTTTTAAAGAGCTCTTTGCCTTAGAGGTAGGCAAATCTAGTTGGACATTTGTACTTATACTCCAATTATTAGGTTATAGGCTGCATGGGCTGAAACATCACAATTAAAAAAGAACATTTATTAACCAATACATTCTTTATAAAGACTCTAAACACAACATTAAAAGTCTTTTCAACTAAAAAATAATAAAGTTACTGAATGTACCTATTAGTGAATCAGTGTGTGGCTTGTCTTGTGTATTAAAGAATGATAAATTACAATACACATTTTGGGTCTCATACAATCCTGCAGGATCTCCTGTGATACTATTTTGTTTATAGTATAGTTTGCAAGCCTTGTGAATTAAGGTGCCCATAGTACTGTGGGTAAACACATTGATACTGGAACATTAGGTGAAATTGAAGTTAATTGATTTGGTTTGTGTTCCTATTTTCTGTGTCAAATTAGGTTAATTTTATTGTAAAATTTAAAAATGAAGCAGCAAGTTCGCCGCTTTCATTTTGCCACACCTGTGATTTTCCAGCTGTACCATCATAATTATATAAAAAAGCATAAGCAAGTCC
Organism: Fundulus heteroclitus; assembly: GCF_011125445.2. Classification (NCBI taxonomy): domain Eukaryota; kingdom Metazoa; phylum Chordata; class Actinopteri; order Cyprinodontiformes; family Fundulidae; genus Fundulus; species Fundulus heteroclitus. The sequence continues at coordinate 32,669,342 of NC_046364.1, forward strand.
CTGTTTATGCTGATAGAAATAATCTTGTTTTTTTCCCCCCAAAGCAAAACTATCCATTTCCAAGCAAAATTGGCATTAGGTTAAAAAAGACATCTGATGATGTCAGGTTGAAACATTTAACAATAAAAATAAATTTTCAGCAGAATACAGTGGAGTCTCAAAATAAAATAAAAATTAAGACTTTTGTGATCTAATACATTAAGGCTTTGATAAATCATTTTAATTCAAGTATAATTCAGGTGAAAAGCAAGTAATATTACAGAACAAATTGAAATCTGCAATTACTTGGTTGCATAAATGTGCAATACTAGCTCTTTATTGAATTAAGTTCAGCATCCTGTCTTCTTGTGTGCACAGCTTGTAACAGATATAGTGAATCCAAACACCAAAGAAAGTTCAGCTCTCCCAGCTGGAGTTTCCAAATGGTATATTTGGCAGTAAAAACTACAAAAGAGCAGCATATCCACCATAAGCAATGGTGGCAGTTACATCATGATCTGGGGATTCAGATAGAGCTAAAGTTTTCATCAGGATTGATGACGTTATGAATAACTCCGAATAGCAGGCGAATTATTTCTTTAACATGCTCTAACATTTTTATACCGTTTGAATGTTTTCACATTTTAATTATCTTGGTTTTCCTTTTCCCTGTATTAATTTGCGCTTTTATTAATCTGCCAATTCATTTTCATGAAAAGATAATTGACACACATACTTTTCTGTATTTTTTTTTTTTTTATCAGTAAATGGTGAATAATCCTGTTTCCTGAAAATTAAGTCTAACCCTCCTCTCATTAAACGGGTTGCCAAACAATGATAATTCTCAGGGAAATCCTTTGAAGACATGACTTGGCTGTCTGCTTGATGTCTTTTAGGATGATTTAATTATATCCAAGTAGGTGTTTCTCCCTACAGTCTTCCCTCTGAGCTATTTTACTCACCTAGAAGAATATTAGACAAATTATATTTAATAATACAGTATGTCTACAGTAGATAGCAGTAAGAAAAGAATATATGTTGGGGAGGGGGGTCACAGCTGTACCTTCTACGCTGCCTACACATTTTCTTAACTATTGAGCTATTGTTCAGCCTTAGCAAAGTGACTTTCCTCTAACTCATATTGCTTACATAAATAGCTTTATAAGGAGCCATGGACTGTGTCTGGTAGGAATCTGTAGACAAAAATCTCCTGTTTTTTGTTGTTGTTTTTTTTCTCAACCCTGTCAGGTGGAGACGGTTTTTGGCTCTCCAAACATGACGGTGGCTTATCACGTGACAGGAGGGGATACAGTTTACTCTCCGTCTGTATTAATGGAGGGCTTGGCGTCCTACGGCCGTGATAAGCTGATTGCAGACCTGCGACAGTACCTCCCCATGGTGACGGCCCTGCCTCTACCTGTTGCTCTGTGGAGATCCAGCCCCGCCACTGGCTTCCAGCTGAAAACAGGTCAGCCAGCTCTCATTCGGGGTGAAAACAGGCACGTCACAGATCGGCTTGAGACTTGGTGACGTTTCTTTCTGCGGCCACTTTGCCCTGCCAGGAGGAAAAATGCATGTTTTGTCACACTACATCTGAGACTAACACATAACATGTGCTTACAATAAAGCTTTTAAACATACACAATATATCTAAACCAGACTGTTGCAGCCTGTATAGACTACCATTGTGCAGTTATTTGCCCCGTTTGTGTTGCAGTGCTGCAGTTTGTAGGGGCAGGCGATGATCCCCGATCCTGTCGCTTCTTACAAATGATGGAACAGAGGCTTGAGAAGGTCTTTTCTGAGGCGCAGGCCAAAGTTCTCAATACTAAAAGTCGACTCGCAGTTCAGGTATTGTGGTGATCTTGATTTTTCCGGGCTGCACTCTCGCTGTTAGTCATGCTGTAACTGAAGCAGACAGGATCGTTTGCATTTTTAAGTGCATTAAATATGTTTTTACATTGCTTTTTTTGAAGAGAATCCGAACAAAGGTTAGGACTCAGTTTACTAAATAGTGTTTGCAGCATATTACAACATACTTAAAACAATCTCCATCCTCTTTTGATGTCATTATCTGGCGAGTTCTCAGATTGGCAGCCTTAAACGGATGCAAATTGTGCACCGTTTGTGCAAAATTGTCCCCTCGTGAATTGGGGTGTTTTTCTGCTTTTTTTTCTTGGAAACTGTGTTTCAGCGAGCCACTGTTTATATTAATTTTAATGAGCTGCCACATTAAAGCGCACCATGTATTGAAGCTAATTTGACGCTTAGACAGTAAAGTAAAAATTATGTTAGTGTTTTCACACGCTTTTATACCTGTTTTGTTTTTTAATATATTTTCTGCTGTTGTTTCCTAAATGTACGTCCCGTTTTCTTACTGACTCGATCTCTGTGTTGTTGTTTTTTTTTTTCATATTTTGCCAGATTCTGAGTGTCTCTCAGGCACCAGGCTCTCCTGCTGTGTCTTTGGTCTACACTGTAAAGAACGGGACCGTGTTTCTTAATGGAACAGTTGCCTCCAACCTTCTTGGTCAGCTTTCTGCTGAGCTGGTGGGCTACTTCCTCTTCTATCCCCCTCTTATCATTGCTGAGCGTAAGTTAGAATTTATTATAGTTTAAAATGCACTCGTTAACACAGAAAACAGATGCTACAAAGAGTGTTTGTGTTTCATGAGGGAACATTTCTTTGGGACCATTATTTTTGTCATAACAATTTAGAGAAAGTTTTTTCGAGCTTCTGAGTCCATCTTGTGAAGTTCCTGTCGGACCTATATGACAGCCAGTTTCAGAGTAATCTCATATTTTTGACTTTTTTTGCAGCTTTTGAAGAAATATTAAACCTCCATCTGTATAAAATTTGTGCAAAGACCAACAGGGAGTGACAGGAATCAGCAGGAGTCTAAACAGCGGCCCCAGTGGGAGTCCACTGTGTCTCTGCAGAAAGAAATACGACAGACAAAGGAGTAAGATACAAAAAAGCAAGTAGTGGTGGGGCTTAATGAATAAAAAATCAAATGATTTACAGGCTTTGTCATTAATTAATTGGGAAAAATCACTTATTTATCAAATAGCAATGTTTGATTCAAATATATATATATATATATATATTCAATTTAAATAAATTTTGCTGGATGAATGAGTCCACAAATGTCCACAAATGTAGGATTAGTGATGCACAGGAATTTCTACCTTGGTCTAGATCAGCAGTTCCCAAACATTTATGTCACCAAACATGTAGACGACCCCCCCCCCCCCCCCCCAAAAAAAAAAAAAACAAACAAAATGCAACAAGCCTTTAAATCATGCTCAAATGACCAGAACATGATGACCAGAGAATGAATGAAGTAGTGGCCACAAGCTAGGAGTACATATACAGTACAATGTGCAGAATAAAATAACTTCCTCTATATTTCATCTTAAAATTAAGCGTAGAAGAAGACTAAATAAATACATTTTTCGTATGAATACCTTTTCATTTATTTATTAAAAATACAGCTTTTCATTTAAAATTTTACAAAGGAAATGTTTACATGTCTTTATTGTGTGGGGAACAAAAACCTGTAATTGTGTAATTATCAGACTGCCATTACATTTTTCATCTTGCGCACCGCCAGAGGTGCTCACATCACAGTTTGGGAATCCCTGGTCTGGTGGAAACTGAAATGTTATAGGTATTCTTTAATGCTGTGGTTCATTCAACTTAGCAGACAGAGATGACGTTACACTCAAGATATCTTACTCGAATGAAACCAGCCGCTTTGCATTTCAAAAATGTTCTAAATCATCCAACCACGTTGGGAAAATTACATTTTATGATACAAGGCTCTCCATAAAAACATTTAACTTAGCACTGTCATTAAAGCCTTAACAGCTTTACATCCACTACATAAAATGTATTTTTCTTACCATGCCTCTCCAAGCAGTGTGGAAGCAGCCTAATTACTCAAAAGGCAGAACAAAAGGGGAAAAAAAAACCCAAACAACTTTTGGACTGAAAGTACACAGACATGGCAACACTGACAGGGTGTGATCTCATTTTTCAGCTGTTAGTTTCTCATCTTGTCGGCATGCCTCATGTCACCACAGGTATTCTTTGGCTTCAGGGTTTAAAAGTTGAAGCTCTGTAGTAAAGTTCGTTCAGCACTGTTTGTCCATCTAACACGTTATTAAGTGGTACTGCTCTCAACGCCTGCACCAGTCAAACACACGATCAGCTCATCCTCTGGTGCATTCACTTACACTTGGACAGCTGACATTTATTTGTTTTAAACAGTAGTTCAAATGAATTTACAAAGCACATTAAGGTGTCTTTTTTCTAAATTAATGCGTTAAAGTCCCAGCCCCAAAAGTGACGTTATAAATCAATATAGTATATTTTTATTTTGCCATATTCACCTATTTATATATCTGATGTGAGAATTTAGGCATGTTTTGGTTTCATTAATGCACTCTCAAGATCATTTGTTAAAATTGGAAATGCTTGCAAAATGCTTCTTTTCTAATACAGATTTCAGTGATACTTTATGTTAAAGTAATAGCCATGCAACATATGCAATATGTTCAGATTTTACGTTGTCTATAGGCTATAGATTTCTAGCCTATTTCACTTGAAAGATAAAAGAAATTAGCAACGGATAACGAATCTGAATGGTTTCACCTCTCCTGCACGAAACCCTAGAACCACCGTCCACATCCACTCACTTCTCTTCGTGTGCTCATTTGTGAACTTCACAGCAGGATTTTTTTTTGGAGAACTTCATAATTTAATTAGATTTTATAATTTTAAGCTATTAAAACTTATTGTTTTAGCTTATTTGTTTTTATTTTCTTTTCTTTTAAAAAGATATTAGCAAAAGAAGTTGCATTTTTCTGCTGCCTGTCCCGAGTGGCAGTACTACGGTGGCCCAGAGGTGTCAACACTAATACAAAAGCTGCAACACAAATACAAAAGCCGCAACACAAATACAAAGCGGACTCACAGGCAAATATTGCTTGTGAGTGAGACATTTTTCTTTAGTTATATATGGTACAGGTGTAATGCTATGCCAGAGAGTGGGTTTACTGACAACTGCAGGTTTGTTAACCCTGTGAAGAGAGAAACATTGCATTTTAGGTTTGCGAGTCAGTGGTTACCATGGAAACGAGTCAGATAACTTGCATTGCTTAGCGATAGTATGGTGCATAAAACGGAGAATTTATCGCTCAGAAACTCCCGAATTTGAAAGTTATAACTCCAACTGTATTGTATACGTTGGTTAAATTGTTTAAATCGTCTCCATAGACTCGTTGAGTTGTTCTTTACAGACAAACGGGCAATATTTGCTTGTGAGTCCGCAAGCAAAGCTCCTTCTTCATAGATTTTTGTGGCGGGTTTGCCTCTTCTTCCTCGGTCATGTATAACGACAAACTGTTGCATGACTTCGGTTGTGGTTTTATATTTTCGTTGCGGCTATTTCCGTTGTGGCTTTTGAATTTATGTTGCGGATTTTGTATTAGTCACCTCTGGGCCATCATTTTAAGCAATTTGTATGCTTAAGAAAAATAAAGATAATAATTTTGCTGACATGTTTAGCTAAATTAATATGTACTCAATACCTGGTAATACCTACATGCACACTGAACCCGTGTATATAGTCTGTGCCTTTTTGTGGTTTGGGTGAAGATTGCATTCACAAAACTGCCTCCGTGTCTTGTAAAATGTAACCCTGTTTACAAGATTTACCAATCCAAAAAAGGTTAAAAAAAACAACAACAACTGGACTTATCTTAATTTTTAAACCTTTTTTTGGATTGATTATGACCTGGATGACTGAGAATCTTCACCAAAAGATTTACTAATACACTTAAACAGATCTTAAGAGAACATAGAGCTGTTAAGATAAAATGTAGGTCACTAGAGGTGTCTGTTCAACGGCACCTTTTTAATTTTCTGTTTAAGAGAGGCGTTTACCACTGTGCTGTATTTCTCCAGATTGTGCTTGATAAGAATAGGCTTTTGCTGTATGTAGAATAACTCTCACACTTGACTTGATGACTCGATGCTTCAACGGGAGGAGTCCCAGCCTGTACCAGCTTCCCTGTTATAGCTTCCGGCTGATCACAACCTTGAGAGCATTTTTTTTTTTTCAGCCGCTGGCAAGAGACAACACTTGAGGCAATGTCTCTGTTGTATTCTGGTGACAAATATTTCAAAAATGCCCTGAGACGATTTGTTTAAAACTGAGACTCAGTATTAGTTGGTCTCAAGAATGAGCAGACTGACAAATATACTGAACCTCTGATTTATGTCTAGTTTAAACAAAGTTTGTCCAACACCTTATAAGGAGGAAATTATGAAGGTTCCAGTTATTTGTCATATAGGTCAAGGGAAAACTCATCTGCAATATCATAAGTTTTAATGCTTCGATATTTCAGATATTTTACATTAAGCATGATGTAAATGTCAGATATTGGCTTGCAACAATCGTGAGTTTTGGGGAAACTTTATTTCTCTATGTAAAGCTGATCTTGTCTTTTCATGCTTGATTCCACCTCCAAGCTGAAAATCTATATAAAAAAAGTCTCTGAGCCTTTGTGTCTTCCAAAGCTGAACAAGAAAAATCATGGATGCAACGTCCTACAAGGAATGAAAAAAAAAAAAAAAAATAGTTTCTGTACTAAACCACCACTATCCTGCATGTAAATAAATTAAACTACTTTATGGTGGCATGCCCCTGCGACAGACGCCCAGCACCCTTTGTGACCCCATGAGGGATAAGCGAGTCAGAAAATGGATGGATGGATGGTGACATGCTCACGTCATCTATAATATTGATGGTATCAGAGCACAAGTCAGTGGGTACACACCACGGCGGCCTAAGACAGTCCGACTTCTGGTCAACAGTGGCGTGACAACACCGACACAAACAAAAGGAGAAATTCATAAAGCAGTACAATGGCCTTGAGTTTTGCAACTATTTTGTACAAGCTCTCAGCTTTCTTGTCCTCTTGATTCAGAAAGCTGAATGCTCTTAAGACACGCAGATGCAAGCAGGTCAGTCAAGTCCAGATTTTTTTTTCTCTTTACATCAGGTCACATTTGCTCTCTCTAGAGTCACAAAGACAAGAGAGACAGTGAAATGATCAAGGAGCTGGAGAAAATAAAAACACCTTTTATAAATAATTTTAAATAACAACATGTGCCTGTTTGGAGAGAAAAAACTAATAATTGAATTAATAAACTTCCAACGTTATAAAACTTTTACACATAACCTATACAAATTTACAATTATATCAGATTACAATTAAAACGTATTCAGTTACTTCCTGTTATTTCATTAAAAAAAGAAGAAAAGATTCAGCTTGCACAGTCTGCATGACGCCAACAGCCTTTGAGAATGTAAATATTTGCTCTGGCTGTTTGTCACATAAATATACAGAAATCTGGGCGGATTGTCCGCTAAATGTGTAGATTATTAAAACGTGGACTAACTGAGTCAGCGCAGAGACCTGCTATTTGCCTGCTGGGCTATTTCTGGAGCAGATCTGTCTTTACGTCTGGTGTTCAGGATTAAAAGGATTCACAAACTTGGGTTTGCACACATTCAGCTTCATGAATTTATTCTGAAGGTGTTTCAGATAAAAGCTCAGATAGAAGGTTGGTCAAATGTTGTTTTTGCTGTGGATATCAAGGCATCTGTAAGAGATTTTTATCAGAGACTGTAAGCAAAATCAGAAATTTAGAAAGACGGATAATTTGAGTCCAAAGAACTGATTAGTCATTGGTATGACCTCTATTTTCTATTTCTATTCAGTTGTGAATACTTTTTAATAATCTTTTACAACACTCCAGGCAGCCTGTTTTTGTTGGGATTGAAAAGCAAGAGTTTATTTTTATTAGATATCTGCTAAAATCTGGCAAAATGAAATCTGTTTATCTTAAAGCATTTCTTAATTTACTGCTAGCACGTCCTTGGCAGCAACATTTATGCTTGATTACTACCGTGATTCTCGACAGCATCTTACTAAAAATAATCTAGAGTTCGTCACTTGTCGTTTACTGTCCTGGTGGTGTCTTTTTTATTCCTGCAGATATGTGAGTTATTTGCAGTTGGCTGATAAGCAGCTGAGCCTGGTAAATAAAAAATGGTTACATAAGTTTTCCCTGACTTTATGAGATGACTGTGTGCAACCTGCAGTGGATTATGAGAAGCGGACCAGGCAAGAAGACAGACTTCTTATTTAAAACATTTGGAGGTTTAGTTTTCCAAACCTGAGAACCGAAGGTTAGGATTCGTTTCTGGAAACGTAATCTGAAAATCCTTTTGCTTGTGATCTGAGTTGTAATATTTGGCTCTTTTGGTTTATTCGTTGTTTGGATAAAGATAAATTGGACGTGGTAGTAAAACCAAAATGAAAAATTCCTTCTGTTTCTTTTGATACTTTGTTGATTAAATTACGTTTGTAAACGTGGTTAACTACAGATCCCATTTGTTTTCCAAGCAAAGAGATGAAGACAAATTCCCCTGAAAGAGGAGCAGAAACTGACACAGAAAGAAGCGCTAATTGAAACTGTAATTTTGTTTGTGCCTGTTTTTCTGCACTATCCCTCTTCATAATATTACGGTTTACATGGGGGGGGGGGGGGATGCAAGCATAATGCTGGCAGACATCGCTTCCTCACTTCAAAGGCAATTATTGCAGCAAATAATTACTAGTAGGGGATTTTCCATCACCCTGAGCACTGGTCCTGCAGAACAGACCTGGAATCTCACGCGGCTCCAAAGTGCCTGCTTGCAGCTCTGTGTTGCTGTGTGGCTCTCTGTGTAGGCTGGAAAGCAGTGTTCAGCTCTTTCCCTCTCCCAGCGCTCTTCAACCATTTCTCTCAGGTGGAACATGAGTGAAGCTATAGGAAGAAGTCACTTAAAAATCAATTAGGGGGAGAAAAAAAATGACGTATTGCTTTAGAAAATAGTTTTCTTGAACACAGTTATATTTCTTTTATATTTTCTAAATGTCCTAAAGCCCTTAAATGGGTTTATTCACCTGTCTCCTGATGTAAACTACCAGAGATTCATTCCAATCCTTCACTCTTACTGCTTTCCCACATGATTCAAACTAAGACGCCCGAAAGCAGATTTTGCTGACAGTGTTTCCTACTCATCTATTACCATTGCTCTTCCTCTCACCGTTTCGCCACCCACCCTTCTCCACCCCCCCCCTCCCCGTCATGCCTGAGTGTACACTTCTGCAAGTCGACTTTTGCAGACCACTGATGCAGCATACACCCCCCCCCC